>NW_019272238.1:31018-62030 GCF_002738345.1 Cucurbita maxima
TCCTCACAAAACTTTCGAAAAACGTCGACCGTGACTTGGTTTGTTTAGCACGAACCGAAAACTTCCCTGTTTTGGTTACCGAAGAAGGGTTCGATTTGAAGAACTCTTTTACTGTTTTAAGCACTCCGTTTCTTAGAAATAATTTTCTAAATCATCAAGCCTTATCATTCCTCACAAAACTTTTGAAAAACGTCGACCGTGGCTCGGTTTTTTTACCACGTACTACAAACTTCCCTGTTTGGTTTTTCGAAGAAGGGTTCGATTTGAAGAACTTTTTGACTGTTTTATGCACTCCGTTTCTTAGAAATAATATTCTAAATCATCAAGCCTTATAATTCCTCACAAAACTTTCGAAAAACGTCGACCGTGACTCGGTTTTTTTAGCACGGACTGAAAACTTCCCTGTTTGGGTTTCCGACGAAGGGTTCGAGTTGAAGAACTCTTTTACTGTTTTATGCACTCCGTTTCTTAGAAATAATATTCTAAATCATCAAGCCTTATCATTCCTCAAAAAACTTTCGAAAAACGTTGACCGTGAATCGGTTTGTTTAGCACGAACCGAAAACTTCCCTATTTGGATTTTCGAAGACGGGTTCGATTTGAAGAACTCTTTTACTCTTTTATGCACTCCGTTTCTTAGAAATAATATTATAAATCATCAAGCCTTATCATTCCTCACAAAACTTTCTAAAAACGTCGACCGTGACTCGGTTTGTTTAGCACGGACCGAAAACTTACCTATTTGGGTTTCCGAAGAAGGGTTCGATTTGAAGAACTCTTTTACTGTTTTATGCACTCCGTTTCTTAGAAATAATATTCTAAATCATCAAGCCTTATCATTCCTCACAAAACTTTCGAAAAACGTCGACCGTGACTCGGTTTGTTTAGCATGGACCGAAAATTCCCTATTTGGGTTTCCGAAGAAGGTTCGATTTGAAGAACTCTTTTACTGTTTTATGCACTCAGTTTCTTAGAAATAATATTCTAAATCATCAAGCCTTATCATTCCTCACAAAACTTTCAAAAAACGTCGACCGTGACTCGGTTTGTTTANTCGTGACTCGGTTTGTTTAGCACGGACCGAAAACTTCCCTGTTTGGGTTTCCGAAGAAGGGTTCGAGCTGAAGAACTCTTTTACTGTTTTATGCACTCTGTTTCTCAGAAATAATATTCTAAATCATCAAGCCTTATCATTCCTAACAAAACTTTCAAAAAACGTCGACCGTGACTCGGTTTGTTTAGCATGGACCGAAAATTCCCTATTTGGGTTTCCGAAGAAGGGTTCGATTTGAAGAACTCTTTTACTGTTTTATGCACTCAGTTTCTTAGAAATAATATTCTAAATCATCAAGCCTTATCATTCCTCACAAAACTTTCAAAAAACGTCGACCGTGACTCGGTTTGTTTAGCATGGACCGAAAATTCCCTATTTGGGTTTTCGAAGAAGGGATTGATTTGAGGAACTCTTTTACTGTTTATGCACTCCGTTTCTTAGAAATAAAATTCTAAATCATCAAGCCTTATCATTCCTCACAAAACTTTCAAAAAACGTCGACCGTGACTCGGTTTGTTTAGCATGGACCGAAAATTCCCTATTTGGGTTTCCGAAGAAGGGATTGATTTGAGGAACTCTTTTACTGTTTATGCGCTCCGTTTCTTAGAAATAAAATTCTAAATCATCAAGCCTTATCATTCCTCACAAAACTTACGAAAAACGTCGACCGTGACTCGATTTTTTTAGCACGGACTAAAAACTTCCCTATTTGGGTTTCCGAAGAAGGGTTCGATTTGAAGAACTCTTTTACAGTTTTATGCACTCCGTTTCTTAGAAATAATATTCTAAATCATCAAGCCTTATGATTCCTCACAAAACTTTCGAAAAACGTCGGTCGTGACTCGGTTTTTTTAGCACGTACTAAAACCTTCCCTGTTTGGGTTTCCGACGAAGGGTTCGAGTTGAAGAACTCTTTTACTGTTTTATGCACTCCGTTTCTTAGAAATAATATTCTAAATCATCAAGCCTTATGATTCCTCACAAAACTTTCGAAAAACGTCGGTCGTGACTCGGTTTTTTTAGCACGTACTAAAACCTTCCCTGTTTGGGTTTCCGACGAAGGGTTCGAGTTGAAGAACTCTTTTACTGTTTTATGCACTCCGTTTCTTAGAAATAATATTCTAAATCATCAAGCCTTATCATTCCTCACAAAACTTTCGAAAAACGTCGACCGTGACTCGGTTTTTTTAGCACGGACCGAAAACTTACCTATTCGGGTTTCCGAAGAAGGGTTCGAGTTGAAGAACTCTTTTACTGTTTTATGCACTCTGTTTCTCAGAAATAATATTCTAAATCATCCAGCCTTATCATTCCTAACAAAACTTTCAAAAAACGTCGACCGTGACTCGGTTTTTTTAGCACGGACCGAAAACTTACCTATTTGGGTTTCCGAAGAAGGGTTCGAGTTGAAGAACTCTTTTACTGTTTTATGCACTCTGTTTCTCAGAAATAATACTCTAAATCATCCAGCCTTATCATTCCTAACAAAACTTTCAAAAAACGTTGACCGTGACTCGGTTTGTTTAGCATGGACCGAAAATTCCCTATTTGGGTTTCCGAAGAAGGGTTCGATTTGAAGAACTCTTTTACTGTTTTATGCAGTCAGTTTCTTAGAAATAATATTCTAAATCATCAAGCCTTATCATTCCTCACAAAACTTACGAAAAACGTCGACCGTGACTCGATTTTTTTAGCACGGACTTAAAACTTCCCTTTTTGGGTTTCCGAAGAAGGGTTCGAGTTGAAGAACTCTTTTACTGTTTTATGCAGTCCGTTTCTTAGAAATAATATTCTAAATCATCAAGCCTTATCATTCCTCACAAAACTTTCGAAAAACGTCGACCGTGACTCGGTTTTTTTAGCACGTACTAAAAACTTTTCTATTTGGGTTTCCGACGAAGGGTTCGAGTTGAAGAACTCTTTTACTGTTTTATGCACTCCGTTTCTTAGAAATAATATTCTAAATCATCAAGCCTTATCATTCCTCACAAAACTTTCGAAAAACGTCGACCGTGNAAGCCTTATGATTCCTCACAAAACTTTCGAAAAACGTCGATCGTGACTCGGTTTTTTTAGCACGTACTAAAACCTTCCCTGTTTGGGTTTCCAAAGAAGGGTTCGATTTTAAGAACTCTTTTACTTTTTTATGCACTCCGTTTCTTAGAAATAATATTCTAAATCATCAAGCCTTATCATTCCTCACAAAACTTTCGAAAAACGTCGACCGTGACTCGGTTTTTTTAGCACGGACCGAAAACTTACCTATTTGGGTTTCCGAAGAAGGGTTCGATTTGAAGAACTCTTTTACTGTTTTATGCACTCAGTTTCTTAAAAATAATATTCTAAATCATCAAGCCTTATCATTCCTCACAAAACTTTCGAAAAACGTCGACCGTGACTCGGATTATTTAGCACGGACCGAAAACTTCCCTGTTTGGGTTTCCGAAGAAGGGTTCGAGTTGAATTACTCTTTTACTCTTTTATGCATTCTGTTTCTTAGAAATAATATTCTAAATCATCAAGCATTATCATTCCACAATAAACTTTCTAAAAACGTCGACCGTGACTCGGTTTGTTTAGCACGGACCGAAAACTTACCTATTTGGGTTTCCGAAGAAGGGTTCGATTTGAAGAACTCTTTTACTGTTTTATGCACTCCGTTTCTTAGAAATAATATTCTAAATCATCAAGCCTTATCATTCCTCACAAAACTTTCGAAAAACGTCGATCGTGACTCGGTTTGTTTAGCACGGACCGAAAACTTCCCTGTTTGGGTTTCCGAAGAAGGGTTCGAGTTGAAGAACTCTTTTACTGTTTTATGCACTCTGTTTCTTAGAAATAATATTCTAAATCATCAAGCCTTATGATTCTTCACAAAACTTTCGAAAAACGTCGATCGTGACTCGGTTTTTTTAGCACGTACTAAAAACTACCCTGTTTGGGATTCCGAAGAAGGGTTCGATTTGAAGAACTCTTTTACTGTTTTATGCACTCAGTTTCTTAGAAATAATATTCTAAATCATCAAGCCTTATCATTCCTCACAAAACTTTCGAAAAACGTCGACCGTGACTCGATTTTTTTAGCACGGACTTAAAACTTCCCTTTTTGGGTTTCCGAAGAAGGGTTCGAGTTGAAGAACTCTTTTACTGTTTTATGCAGTCCGTTTCTTAGAAATAATATTCTAAATCATCGAGCCTTATCATTCCTCACAAAACTTTCAAAAAACGTCGACCGTGACTCGGTTTGTTTAGCACGGACCGAAAATTCCCATTTTGGGTTTTCGAAGAAGCGTTCGATTTGAAGAACTCTTTTACTGTTTTATGCACTCTGTTTCTTAGAAATAATATTCTAAATCATCGAGCCTTATCATTCCTCACAAAACTTTCAAAAAACGTCGACCGTGACTCGGTTTGTTTAGCACGGACCGAAAATTCCCATTTTGGGTTTTCGAAGAAGCGTTCGATTTGAAGAACTCTTTTACTGTTTTATGCACTCTGTTTCTTAGAAATAATATTCTAAATCATCGAGCCTTATCATTCCTCACAAAACTTTCAAAAAACGTCGACCGTGACTCGGTTTGTTTAGCACGGACCGAAAATTCCCATTTTGGGTTTTCGAAGAAGCGTTCGATTTGAAGAACTCTTTTACTGTTTTATGCACTCTGTTTCTTAGAAATAATATTCTAAATCATCGAGCCTTATCATTCCTCACAAAACTTTCAAAAAACGTCGACCGTGACTCGGTTTGTTTAGCACGGACCGAAAATTCCCATTTTGGGTTTTCGAAGAAGCGTTCGATTTGAAGAACTCTTTTACTGTTTTATGCACTCTGTTTCTTAGAAATAATATTCTAAATCATCGAGCCTTATCATTCCTCACAAAACTTTCAAAAAACGTCGACCGTGACTCGGTTTGTTTAGCACGGACCGAAAATTCCCATTTTGGGTTTTCGAAGAAGCGTTCGATTTGAAGAACTCTTTTACTGTTTTATGCACTCTGTTTCTTAGAAATAATATTCTAAATCATCGAGCCTTATCATTCCTCACAAAACTTTCAAAAAACGTCGACCGTGACTCGGTTTGTTTAGCACGGACCGAAAATTCCCATTTTGGGTTTTCGAAGAAGCGTTCGATTTGAAGAACTCTTTTACTGTTTTATGCACTCTGTTTCTTAGAAATAATATTCTAAATCATCGAGCCTTATCATTCCTCACAAAACTTTCAAAAAACGTCGACCGTGACTCGGTTTGTTTAGCACGGACCGAAAATTCCCATTTTGGGTTTTCGAAGAAGCGTTCGATTTGAAGAACTCTTTTACTGTTTTATGCACTCTGTTTCTTAGAAATAATATTCTAAATCATCAAGCCTTATCATTCCTCACAAAACTTTCGAAAAACGTCGACCGTGACTCGGTTTGTTTAGCACGGACCGAAAATTCCCATTTTGGGTTTTCGAAGAAGCGTTCGATTTGAAGAACTCTTTTACTGTTTTATGCACTCTGTTTCTTAGAAATAATATTCTAAATCATCAAGCCTTATCATTCCTCACAAAACTTTCGAAAGACGTCGACCGTGACTCGATTTTTTTAGCACGTACTAAAAAATTCGCAGTTTGGGTTTCTGAAGAAGGGTTCGATTTGAAGAACTCTTTTACTTTTTTATGCACTCCGTTTCTTATAAATAATATTCTAAATCATCAAGCCTAATCATTCCTCACAAAACTTTTAAAAAACGTCGACCGTGACTCGGTTTGTTTAGCACGGACCGAAAATTCCAATTTTGGGTTTTCGAAGAAGCGTTCGATTTGAAGAACTCTTTTACTGTTTTATGCACTCTGTTTCTCAGAAATAATATTCTAAATCGTCAAGCCTTATCATTCCGTTTGTTTAGCACGGACCGAAAATTCCCATTTTGGGTTTTCGAAGAAGCGTTCGATTTGAAGAACTCTTTTACTGTTTTATGCACTCTGTTTCTCAGAAATAATATTCTAAATCATCAAGCCTTATCATTCCTCACAAAACTTTCGAAAAACGTCGATCGTGACTCGGTTTGTTTAGCACGGACCGAAAACTTCCCTGTTTGGGTTTCCGAAGAAGGGTTCGAGTTGAAGAACTCTTTTACTGTTTTATGCACTCCGTTTCTCAGAAATAATATTCTAAATCATCAAGCCTTATCATTCCTAACAAAACTTTCAAAAAACGGCGACCGTGACTCGGTTTGTTTAGCATGGATCGAAAATTCCCTATTTGGGTTTCCGAAGAAGGGTTCGATTTGAAGAACTCTTTTACTGTTTTATGCACTCAGTTTCTTAGAAATAATATTCTAAATCATCAAGCCTTATCATTCCTCACAAAACTTACGAAAAACGTCGACCGTGACTCGATTTTTTTAGCACGGACTACAAACTTCCCTGTTTGGGTTGCCGAAGAAGGGTTCGAGTTAAAGAACTCTTTTACTGGTTTATGCACTCCGTTTCGGAGAAATAATATTCTAAATTATCAAGCCTTATCATTCTTAACAAAACTTTCGAAAAATGTCGACCGTGACTCGGGTTTTTTAGCACGTACTACAAACTTCCCTGTTTGGGTTGCCGAAGAAGGGTTCGAGTTAAAGAACTCTTTTACTGGTTTATGCACTCCGTTTCGGAGAAATAATATTCTAAATTATCAAGCCTTATCATTCTTAACAAAACTTTCGAAAAATGTCGACCGTGACTCGGGTTTTTTAGCACGTACTACAAACTTCCCTGTTTGGGTTGCCGAAGAAGGGTTCGAGTTAAAGAACTCTTTTACTGGTTTATGCACTCCGTTTCGGAGAAATAATATTCTAAATTATCAAGCCTTATCATTCTTAACAAAACTTTCGAAAAATGTCGACCGTGACTCGGGTTTTTTAGCACGTACTACAAACTTCCCTGTTTGGGTTGCCGAAGAAGGGTTCGAGTTAAAGAACTCTTTTACTGGTTTATGCACTCCGTTTCGGAGAAATAATATTCTAAATTATCAAGCCTTATCATTCTTAACAAAACTTTCGAAAAATGTCGACCGTGACTCGGGTTTTTTAGCACGTACTACAAACTTCCCTGTTTGGGTTGCCGAAGAAGGGTTCGAGTTAAAGAACTCTTTTACTGGTTTATGCACTCCGTTTCGGAGAAATAATATTCTAAATTATCAAGCCTTATCATTCTTAACAAAACTTTCGAAAAATGTCGACCGTGACTCGGGTTTTTTAGCACGTACTACAAACTTCCCTGTTTGGGTTGCCGAAGAAGGGTTCGAGTTAAAGAACTCTTTTACTGGTTTATGCACTCCGTTTCGGAGAAATAATATTCTAAATTATCAAGCCTTATCATTCTTAACAAAACTTTCGAAAAATGTCGACCGTGACTCGGGTTTTTTAGCACGTACTACAAACTTCCCTGTTTGGGTTGCCGAAGAAGGGTTCGAGTTAAAGAACTCTTTTACTGGTTTATGCACTCCGTTTCGGAGAAATAATATTCTAAATTATCAAGCCTTATCATTCTTAACAAAACTTTCGAAAAATGTCGACCGTGACTCGGGTTTTTTAGCACGTACTACAAACTTCCCTGTTTGGGTTGCCGAAGAAGGGTTCGAGTTAAAGAACTCTTTTACTGGTTTATGCACTCCGTTTCGGAGAAATAATATTCTAAATTATCAAGCCTTATCATTCTTAACAAAACTTTCGAAAAATGTCGACCGTGACTCGGGTTTTTTAGCACGTACTACAAACTTCCCTGTTTGGGTTGCCGAAGAAGGGTTCGAGTTAAAGAACTCTTTTACTGGTTTATGCACTCCGTTTCGGAGAAATAATATTCTAAATTATCAAGCCTTATCATTCTTAACAAAACTTTCGAAAAATGTCGACCGTGACTCGGGTTTTTTAGCACGTACTACAAACTTCCCTGTTTGGGTTGCCGAAGAAGGGTTCGAGTTAAAGAACTCTTTTACTGGTTTATGCACTCCGTTTCGGAGAAATAATATTCTAAATTATCAAGCCTTATCATTCTTAACAAAACTTTCGAAAAATGTCGACCGTGACTCGGGTTTTTTAGCACGTACTACAAACTTCCCTGTTTGGGTTGCCGAAGAAGGGTTCGAGTTAAAGAACTCTTTTACTGGTTTATGCACTCCGTTTCGGAGAAATAATATTCTAAATTATCAAGCCTTATCATTCTTAACAAAACTTTCGAAAAATGTCGACCGTGACTCGGGTTTTTTAGCACGTACTACAAACTTCCCTGTTTGGGTTGCCGAAGAAGGGTTCGAGTTAAAGAACTCTTTTACTGGTTTATGCACTCCGTTTCGGAGAAATAATATTCTAAATTATCAAGCCTTATCATTCTTAACAAAACTTTCGAAAAATGTCGACCGTGACTCGGGTTTTTTAGCACGTACTACAAACTTCCCTGTTTGGGTTGCCGAAGAAGGGTTCGAGTTAAAGAACTCTTTTACTGGTTTATGCACTCCGTTTCGGAGAAATAATATTCTAAATTATCAAGCCTTATCATTCTTAACAAAACTTTCGAAAAATGTCGACCGTGACTCGGGTTTTTTAGCACGTACTACAAACTTCCCTGTTTGGGTTGCCGAAGAAGGGTTCGAGTTAAAGAACTCTTTTACTGGTTTATGCACTCCGTTTCGGAGAAATAATATTCTAAATTATCAAGCCTTATCATTCTTAACAAAACTTTCGAAAAATGTCGACCGTGACTCGGGTTTTTTAGCACGTACTACAAACTTCCCTGTTTGGGTTGCCGAAGAAGGGTTCGAGTTAAAGAACTCTTTTACTGGTTTATGCACTCCGTTTCGGAGAAATAATATTCTAAATTATCAAGCCTTATCATTCTTAACAAAACTTTCGAAAAATGTCGACCGTGACTCGGGTTTTTTAGCACGTACTACAAACTTCCCTGTTTGGGTTGCCGAAGAAGGGTTCGAGTTAAAGAACTCTTTTACTGGTTTATGCACTCCGTTTCGGAGAAATAATATTCTAAATTATCAAGCCTTATCATTCTTAACAAAACTTTCGAAAAATGTCGACCGTGACTCGGGTTTTTTAGCACGTACTACAAACTTCCCTGTTTGGGTTGCCGAAGAAGGGTTCGAGTTAAAGAACTCTTTTACTGGTTTATGCACTCCGTTTCGGAGAAATAATATTCTAAATTATCAAGCCTTATCATTCTTAACAAAACTTTCGAAAAATGTCGACCGTGACTCGGGTTTTTTAGCACGTACTACAAACTTCCCTGTTTGGGTTGCCGAAGAAGGGTTCGAGTTAAAGAACTCTTTTACTGGTTTATGCACTCCGTTTCGGAGAAATAATATTCTAAATTATCAAGCCTTATCATTCTTAACAAAACTTTCGAAAAATGTCGACCGTGACTCGGGTTTTTTAGCACGTACTACAAACTTCCCTGTTTGGGTTGCCGAAGAAGGGTTCGAGTTAAAGAACTCTTTTACTGGTTTATGCACTCCGTTTCGGAGAAATAATATTCTAAATTATCAAGCCTTATCATTCTTAACAAAACTTTCGAAAAATGTCGACCGTGACTCGGGTTTTTTAGCACGTACTACAAACTTCCCTGTTTGGGTTGCCGAAGAAGGGTTCGAGTTAAAGAACTCTTTTACTGGTTTATGCACTCCGTTTCGGAGAAATAATATTCTAAATTATCAAGCCTTATCATTCTTAACAAAACTTTCGAAAAATGTCGACCGTGACTCGGGTTTTTTAGCACGTACTACAAACTTCCCTGTTTGGGTTGCCGAAGAAGGGTTCGAGTTAAAGAACTCTTTTACTGGTTTATGCACTCCGTTTCGGAGAAATAATATTCTAAATTATCAAGCCTTATCATTCTTAACAAAACTTTCGAAAAATGTCGACCGTGACTCGGGTTTTTTAGCACGTACTACAAACTTCCCTGTTTGGGTTGCCGAAGAAGGGTTCGAGTTAAAGAACTCTTTTACTGGTTTATGCACTCCGTTTCGGAGAAATAATATTCTAAATTATCAAGCCTTATCATTCTTAACAAAACTTTCGAAAAATGTCGACCGTGACTCGGGTTTTTTAGCACGTACTACAAACTTCCCTGTTTGGGTTTCCGAAGAAGGGTTCGATTTGAAGAACTCTTTTACAGTTTTATGCACTCCGTTTCTTAGAAATAATATTCTAAATCATCAAGCCTTATCATTCCTCACAAAACTTTCGAAAAACGTCGATCGTGACTCAGTTTGTTTAGCACGGACCGAAAACTTCCCTGTTTGGGTTTCCGAAGAAGGGTTCGAGTTGAAGAACTCTTTTACTGTTTTATGCACTCCGTTTCTTAGAAATAATATTCTAAATCATCAAGCCTTATGATTCTTCACAAAACTTTCGAAAAACGTCGATCGTGACTCGGTTTTTTTAGCACGTACTAAAAACTACCCTGTTTGGGATTCCGAAGAAGGGTTCGATTTGAAGAACTCTTTTACTGTTTTATGCACTCAGTTTCTTAGAAATAATATTCTAAATCATCAAGCCTTATCATTCCTCACAAAACTTTCGAAAAAAGTAGATCGTGACTCGGTTTTTTTATCACGTACTAAAAACTTCCCTGTTTGGGTTTCCGAAGAAGGGTTCGATTTGAAGAACTCTTTTACTGTTTTATGCACTCAGTTTCTTAGAAATAATATTCTAAATCATCAAGCCTTATCATTCCTCACAAAACTTACGAAAAACGTCGACCGTGACTCGGATTGTTTAGCACGGACCGAAAACTTCCCTGTTTGGGTTTCCGAAGAAGGGTTCGAGTTGAAGAACTCTTTAACTATTTTATGCACTCCGTTTCTTAGAAATAATATTCTAAATCATCAAGCCTTATCATTCCACAATAAACTTTCTAAAAACATCGACCGTGACTCGGTTTGTTTAGCACGGACCGAAAACTTACCTATTTGGGTTTCCGAAGAAGGGTTCGATTTGAAGAACTCTTTTACTGTTTTATGCACTCAGTTTCTTAAAAATAATATTCTAAATCATCAAGCCTTATCATTCCTCACAAAACTTTCGAAAAACGTCGACCGTGACTCGGTTTTTTTAGCACGTACTAAAAACTTCCCTGTTTGGGTTTCCGAAGAAGGGTTCGATTTGAAGAACTCTTTTACTGTTTTATGCACTCAGTTTCTTAAAAATAATATTCTAAATCATCAAGCCTAATCATTCCTCACAAAACTTTCGAAAAACGTCGACCGTGACTCGGATTGTTTAGCACGGATCGAAAACTTCCCTGTTTGGGTTTCCGAAGAAGGGTTCGAGTTGAAGAACTCTTTAACTATTTTATGCACTCCGTTTCTTAGAAATAATATTCTAAATCATCAAGCCTTATCATTCCACAATAAACTTTCTAAAAACATCGACCGTGACTCGGTTTGTTTAGCACGGACCGAAAACTTACCTATTTGGGTTTTCGAAGAAGGGTTCGATTTGAAGAACTCTTTTACTGTTTTATGCACTCAGTTTCTTAAAAATAATATTCTAAATCATCAAGCCTTATCATTCTTCACAAAACTTTCGAAAAACGTCGACCGTGACTCGGATTGTTTAGCACGGACCGAAAACTTCCCTGTTTGGGTTTCCGAAGAAGGGTTCGAGTTGAAGAACTCTTTTACTTTTTTATGCATTCTGTTTCTTAGAAATAATATTCTAAATCATCAAGCCTTATCATTCCACAATAAACTTTCTAAAAACGTCGACCGTGACTCGGTTTGTTTAGCACGGACCGAAAACTTACCTATTTGGGTTTCCGAAGAAGGGTTCGATTTGAAGAACTCTTTTACTGTTTTATGCACTCCGTTTCTTAGAAATAATATTCTAAATCATCAAGCCTTATCATTCCTCACAAAACTTTCGAAAAACGTCGATCGTGACTCGGTTTGTTTAGCACGGACCGAAAACTTCCCTTTTTGGGTTTCCGAAGAAGGGTTCGAGTTGAAGAACTCTTTTACTGTTTTATGCACTCCGTTTCTTAGAAATAATATTCTAAATCATCAAGCCTTATGATTCTTCACAAAACTTTCGAAAAACGTCGATCGTGACTCGGTTTTTTTAGCACGTACTAAAAACTACCCTGTTTGGGTTTCCGAAGAAGGGTTCGAGTTGAAGAACTCTTTTACTGTTTTATGCACTCCGTTTCTTAGAAATAATATTCTAAATCATCAAGCCTTATGATTCTTCACAAAACTTTCGAAAAACGTCGATCGTGGCTCGGTTTTTTTAGCACGTACTAAAAACTACCCTGTTTGGGATTTCGAAGAAGGGTTCGATTTGAAGAACTCTTTTACTGTTTTATGCACTCAGTTTCTTAGAAATAATATTCCAAATCATCAAGCCTTATCATTCCTCACAAAACTTACGAAAAACGTCGACCGTGACTCGATTTTTTTAGCACGGACTTAAAACTTCCCTTTTTGGGTTTCCGAAGAAGGGTTCGAGTTGAATAACTCTTTTACTGTTTTATGCAGTCCGTTTCTTAGAAATAATATTCTAAATCATCAAGCCTTATCATTCCTCACAAAACTTTCGAAAAACGTCGACCGTGACTCGGTTTTTTTAGCACGTACTAAAAACTTCCCTATTTGGGTTTCCGAAGAAGGGTTCGATTTGAAGAACTCTTTTACAGTTTTATGCACTCAGTTTCTTAGAAATAATATTCTAAATCGTTAAGCCTTATCATTCCTCACAAAACTTACGAAAAACGTCGACCGTGACTCGATTTTTTTAGCACGGACTTAAAACTTCCCTTTTTGGGTTTCCGAAGAAGGGTTCGAGTTGAAGAACTCTTTTACTGTTTTATGCACTCTGTTTCTCAGAAATAATATTCTAAATCATCAAGCCTTATCATTCCTCACAAAACTTTTGAAAAACGTCGACCGTGACTCGGTTTGTTTAGCACGGACCGAAAATTCCCATTTTGGGTTTTCGAAGAAGCGTTCGATTTGAAGAACTCTTTTACTGTTTTATGCACTCTGTTTCTCAGAAATAATATTCTAAATCGTCAAGCCTTATCATTCCAAACAAAACTTTCTAAAAACGTCGACCGTGACTCGGTTTGTTTAGGACGGACCGAAAACTTACCTATTTGGGTTTCCGAAGAAGGGTTCGATTTGAAACACTCTTTTACTGTTTTATGCACTCAGTTTCTTAGAAATAATATTCTAAATCATCAAGCCTTATCATTCCTCACAAAACATTCGAAAAACGTCGACCGTGACTCGGTTTTTTTAGCACGGACCGAAAACTTCCCTGTTTGGGTTTCCGAAGAAGGGTTCGAGTTGAAGAACTCTTTTACTGTTTTATGCACTCTGTTTCTCAGAAATAATATTCTAAATCATCAAGCCTTATCATTCCTAACAAAACTTTCAAAAAACGTCGACCGTGACTCGGTTTGTTTAGCATGGACCGAAAATTCCCTATTTGGGTTTCCGAAGAAGGGTTCGATTTGAAGAACTCTTTTACTGTTTTATGCACTCAGTTTCTTAGAAATAATATTCTAAATCATCAAGCCTTATCATTCCTCACAAAACTTACGAAATACGTCGACCGTGACTCGATTTTTTTAGCACGGACTTAAAACTTCCCTTTTTGGGTTTCCGAAGAAGGGTTCGAGTTGAAGAACTCTTTTACTGTTTTATGCAGTCCGTTTCTTAGAAATAATATTCTAAATCATCAAGCCTTATCATTCCTCACAAAACTTTCGAAAAACGTCGACCGTGACTCGGTTTTTTTAGCACGTACTAAAAACTTCCCTATTTGGGTTTCCGAAGAAGGGTTCGATTTGAAGAACTCTTTTACAGTTTTATGCACTCAGTTTCTTAGAAATAATATTCTAAATCATCAAGCCTTATCATTCCTCACAAAACTTTCGAAAAACGTCGACCGTGACTTGGTGTTTTTAGCACGGACAGAAAACTTCCCTGTTATATTTTTCGAGTAAGGGTTCGAGTTAAGGAACTCTTTTACTGTTTTATGCACTCCGTTTCTTTGAAATAATATTCTAAATCATCAAGCCTTATCATTCCTCACAAAACTTTCGAAAAACGTCGACCGTGACTCGGTTTGTTTAGCACGGATTGAAACCTTCCCTATTTGGGTTTCCGAAGAAGGGTTCGCTTTGAAGAACTCTTTTACTGGTTTATGCACTCCGTTTCTTAGAAATAATATTCTAAATCATCAAGCCTTATCATTCCTCACAAAACTTTCGAAAGACGTCGACCGTGACTCGATTTTTTTAGCACGGACTTAAAACTTCCCTTTTTGGGTTTCCGAAGAAGGGTTCGATTTGAAGAACTCTTTTACTGTTTTATGCACTCCGTTTCTTAGAAATAATATACTAAATCATCAAGCCTTATCATTCCTAACAAAACTTTCGCAAAACGTCGACCGTGACTTGATTTTTTCTAGCACGTACTAAAAACTTCCCTCTTTGGGTTTCTGAAGAAGGGTTCATTTTTTAAGAACTATTTTACTTTTTTATGCACTCAGTTTCTTCGAAATAATATTATAAATCATCAAGCCTTATCATTCCTCACAAAACTTTTGCAAAACGTCGATCGTGACTCGGTTTTTTTAGCACGTACTAAAACCTTCCCTGTTTGGGTTTCCAAAGAAGGGTTCGATTTGAAGAACTCTATTTACTGTTTTATGCACTCTGTTTCTTAGAAATAATATTCTAAATCATCGAGCCTTATCATTCCTCACAAAAGTTTTAAAAAACGTCGACCGTGACTTGGATTGTTTAGCACGGACCGAAAACTTCCCTGTTTGGGTTTCCGAAGAAGGGTTCGATTTGAAGAACTCTTTTACTGTTTTATGCACTCAGTTTCTTAAAAATAATATTCTAAATCATCAAGCCTTATCATTCCTCACAAAACTTTCAAAAAACGTCGACCGTGACTTGGATTGTTTAGCACGGACCGAAAACTTCCCTGTTTGGGTTTCCGAAGAAGGGTTCGAGTTGAAGAACTCTTTAACTATTTTATGCACTCCGTTTCTTAGAAATAATAATCTAAATCATCAAGCCTTATCATTCCACAATAAACTTTCTAAAAACATCGACCGTGACTTGGTTTGTTTAGCACGGACCGAAAACTTACCTATTTGGGTTTCCGAAGAAGGGTTTGATTTGAAGAACTCTTTTACTGTTTTATGCACTCAGTTTCTTAAAAATAATATTCTAAATCATCAAGCCTTATCATTCCTCACAAAACTTTCAAAAAACGTCGACCGTGACTCGGATTGTTTAGCACGGACCGAAAACTTCCCTGTTTGGGTTTCCGAAGAAGGTTTCGAGTTGAAGAACTCTTTTACTTTTTTATGCATTCTGTTTCTTAGAAATAATATTCTAAATCATCAAGCCTTATCATTCCACAATAAACTTTCTAAAAACGTCGACCGTGACTCGGTTTGTTTAGCACGGACCGAAAACTTACCTATTTGGGTTTCCGAAGAAGGGTTCGATTTGAAGAACTCTTTTACTGTTTTATGCACTCCGTTTCTTAGAAATAATATTCTAAGTCATCAAGCCTTATCATTCCTCACAAAACTTTCGAAAAACGTCGATCGTGACTCGGTTTGTTTAGCACGGACCGAAAACTTTCCTGTTTGGGTTTCCGAAGAAGGGTTCGAGTTGAAGAACTCTTTTACTGTTTTATGCACTCTGTTTCTCAGAAATAATATTCTAAATCATCAAGCCTTATCATTCCTAACAAAACTTTCGCAAAACGTCGACCGTGACTCGGTTTTTTTAGCACGTACTAAAAACTTCCCTGTTTGGGTTTCTGAAGAAGGGTTCGATTTGAAGAACTCTTTTACTGTTTTATGCACTCAGTTTCTTAGAAATAATATTCTAAATCATCAAGCCTTATAATTCCTCACAAAACTTTCGAAAAACGTCGACCGTGACTCGGTTTTTTTAGCACGGACTGAAAACTTCTCTGTTTGGGTTTCCGAAGAAGGGTTCGAGTTGAATAACTCTTTTACTGTGTTATGCACTCCGTTTCTTAGAATTAATATTCTTAATCATCAAGGCTTATCATTCCTCACAAAACTTTCGCAAAACGTCGACCGTGACTCGGTTTTTTTAGCACGTATTAAAACCTTCCCTGTTTGGGTTTCCGAAGAAGGGTTCGAGTTGAATAACTCTTTTACGGTTTTATGCACTCCGTTTCATAGAATTAATATTCTAAATCAACAAGGCTTATCATTCCTCACAAAACTTTCGCAAAACGTCGACCGTGACTCGGTTTTTTTAGCACGTACTAAAACCTTCCCTGTTTGGGTTTGCAAAGAAAGGTTCGATTTGAAGAACTCTTTTACTGTTTTATGCACTCCGTTTCTTAGAAATAATATTCTAAATCATCAAGCCTTATCATTCCTCACAAAACTTTCGAAAAACGTCGACCGTGACTCGGTTTGTTTAGCACAGACCGAAAACATACCTATTTGGGTTTCCGAAGAAGGATTCGATTTGAAGAACTCTTTTACTGTTTTATGCACTCAGTTTCTTAGAAATAATATACTAAATCATCAAGCCTTATCATTCCTCACAAAACTTTCGAAAAACGTCGACCGTAACTCAGTTTTTTTAGCATGTACTAAAACCTTCCCTGTTTGGGTTTCTAAAGAAGGGTTCGATTTGAAGAACTCTTTTACATATTTATGCACTCCGTGTCTTAGGAATAATATTCTAAATCATAAATCCTTATCATTCCTCACAAAACTTTCGAAAAACGTCGACCTCGACTCGGTTTGTTTAGCACGGATTGAAAACTTCCCTGTTTGGGTTTCTGAAGAAGAGTTCGATTTGAAGAACTCTTTTACTGTTTTATGCACTCCGTTTCTTAGAAATAATATACTAAATCATCAAGCCTTATAATTCCTAACAAAACTTTCGCAAAACGTCGACCGTGACTTGATTTTTTTAGCACGTACTAAAAACTTTCCTCTTTGGGTTTCTGAAGAAGGGTTCGTTTTTAAGAACTCTTTCACTGTTTTATGCACTCAGTTTCTTAGAAATAATATTCTAAATCATCAAGCCTTATAATTCCTCACAAAACTTTCGAAAAACGTCGACCGTGACTAGATTTTTTTAGCACGGACTGAAAACTTCTCTGTTTGGGTTTCCGAAGAAGGGTTCGAGTTGAATAACTCTTTTACTGTTTTATGCACTCCGTTTCTTCGAGATAATATTATAAATCATCAAGCCTTATCATTCCTCACAAAACTTTTGCAAAACGTCGATCGTGACTCGGTTTTTTTAGCACGTACTAAAACCTTCCCTGTTTGGGTTTCCAAAGAAGGGTTCGATTTGAAGAACTCTTTTACTGTTTTATGCACTCCGTTTCTTAGAAATAATATTCTAAATCATCAAGCCTTATCATTCCTCACAAAACTTTCGAAAAACGTCGACCGTGACTCGGTTTTTTTAGCACGGACCGAAAACTTACCTATTTGGGTTTCCGAAGAAGGGTTCGATTTGAAGAACTCTTTTACTGTTTTATGCACTCAGTTTCTTAAAAATAATATTCTAAATCATCAAGCCTTATCATAACTCTTTTACTGTTTTATGCACTCAGTTTCTTAAAAATAATATTCTAAATCATCAAGCCTTATCATAACTCACAAAACTTTCGAAAAATGTCGACCGTGACTCGGATTGTTTAGCACGGACCGAAAACTTCCCTGTTTGGGTTTCCGAAGAAGGGTTCGAGTTGAAGAACTCTTTTACTTTTTTATGCACTCTGTTTCTTAGAAATAATATTCTAAATCATCAAGCCTTATCATTCCACAATAAACTTTCTAAAAACGTCGACCGTGACTCGGTTTGTTTAGCACGGACCGAAAACTTACCTATTTGGGTTTCCGAAGAAGGGTTCGAGTTGAATAACTCTTTTACTGTTTTATGCACTCCGTTTCTTAGAATTAATATTCTAAATCATCAAGGCTTATCATTCCTCACAAAACTTTCACAAAAAGTCGACCGTGTCTCGGTTTTTTTAGCACGTACTAAAACCTTCCCTGTTTGGGTTTCCAAAGAAGGGTTCGATTTGAAGAACTCTTTTACTGTTTTATGCACTCCGTTTCTTAGAAATAATATTCTAAATCATCAAGCCTTATTATTCCTCACAAAACTTTCGAAAAACGTCGACCGTGACTCGGTTTTTTTAGCACGGACTGAAAACTTCCCTGTTATATTTTTCGAGGAAGGGTTCGAGTTAAGGAACTCTTTTCCTGTTTTATGCACTCCGTTTCTTAGAAATAATATTCTAAATCATCAAGCCTTATCATTCCTCACAAAACTTTCGAAAGACGTCGACCGTGACTCGATTTTTTTAGCACGTACTAAAAAATTCGCAGTTTGGGTTTCTGAAGAAGGGTTCGATTTGAAGAACTCTTTTACTTTTTTATGCACTCCGTTTCTTATAAATAATATTCTAAATCATCAAGCCTTATCATCCCTCACAAAACTTTTGAAAAACGTCGACCGTGACTCGGTTTTTTTAGCACGGATTGAAAACTTCCCTGTTTGGGTTTCCGGAGAAGGGTTCGAGTTGAATAACTCTTTTACTGTTTTATGCACTCCGTTTCTTAGAATTAATATTCTAAATCATCAAGGCTTATCATTCCTCACAAAACTTTTGCAAAACGTCGACCGTGACTCGGTTTTTTTAGCACGTACTAAAACCTTCCCTGTTTGGGTTTCCAAAGAAGGGTTCGATTTGAAGAGCTCTTTTACTGTTTTATGCACTCAGTTTCTTAGAAATAATATGCTAAATAATCAAGCCTTATCATTCCTCACAAAACTTTCAAAAAACGTCGACCGTGACTCGGTTAGTTTAGCACGTACTAAAAACTTCGCTGTTTGGGTTTCCGAAGAAGGGTTCGATTTGAAGAACTCTTTTACTCTTTTATGCACTTAGTTTCTCGGAAATAATATTCTAAATCATCAAGCCTTATCATTCCTCAATAAACTTTCGAAAAACGTCGATCGTGACTCGGTTTTTTTAGCACGGACCGAAAACTTCCATGTTTGGGTTTCCGAAGAAGGGTTCGATTTGAAGAACTCTTTTACTGTTTTATGCATTCGGTTTCTTAGAAATAATATTCTAAATCATCAAGCCTTATCATTCCTCACAAAACTTTTGAAAAACGTCGACCGTGACTCGGTTTTTTTAACACGGACCGAAAACTTACCTATTTGGGTTTCCGAAGAAGGGTTCGATTTGAAGAACTCTTTTACTGTTTTATGCACTCAGTTTCTTAAAAATAATATTCTAAATCATCAAGCCTTATCATAACTCTTTTACTGTTTTATGCACTCAGTTTCTTAAAAATAATATTCTAAATCATCAAGCCTTATCATCCCTCACAAAACTTTCGAAAAACGTCGACCGTGACTCGGATTGTTTAGCACGGACCGAAAACTTCCCTGTTTGGGTTTCCGAAGAAGGGTTCGAGTTGAAGAACTCTTTTACTTTTTTATGCACTCTGTTTCTTAGAAATAATATTCTAAATCATCAAGCCGTATCATTCCTCACAAAACTTTCGAAAGACGTCGACCGTGACTCGATTTTTTTAGCACGTACTAAAACCTTCCCTGTTTGGGTTTCCGAAGAAGAGTTCGATTTGAAGAACTCTTTTACTGTTTAATGCACTCTGTTTCTTAGAAATAATATTCTAAATCATCAAGCCTTATCATTCCACAATAAACTTTCTAAAAACGTCGACCGTGACTCGGTTTGTTTAGCACGGACCGAAAACTTACCTATTTGGTTTTCCGAAGAAGGGTTCGAGTTGAATAACTCTTTTACTGTTTTATGCACTCCGTTTCTTAGAATTAATATTGTAAATCATCAAGGCTTATCATTCCTCACAAAACTTTTGCAAAACGTCGACCGTGACTCGGTTTTTTTAGCACGTACTAAAACCTTCCCTGTTTGGGTTTCCAAAGAAGGACGTCGACCGTGACTCGGTTTTTTTAGCACGTACTAAAACCTTCCCTGTTTGGGTTTCCAAAGAAGGTTTCGATTTGAAGAACTCTTTTACTGTTTTATGCACTCAGTTTCTTAGAAATAATATGCTAAATCATCAAGCCTTATCATTCCTCACAAAACTTTCAAAAAACGTCGACCGTGACTCGGTTAGTTTAGCACATACTAAAAAATTCGCTGTTTGGGTTTCCGAAGAAGGGTTCGATTTGAAGAACTCTTTTACTGTTTTATGCACTCCGTTTCTTTGAAATAATATTCTAAATCATCAAGCCTTATCATTCCTCACAAAACTTTCGAAAAACGTCGACCGTGACTCGGTTTTTTTAGCACGTACTAAAAACTTCCCTATTTGGGTTTCCGAAGAAGGGTTCGATTTGAAGAACTCTTTTACAGTTTTATGCACTCCGTTTCTTAGAAATAATATTCTAAATCATCAAGCCTTATCATTCCTCACAAAACTTTCGAAAAACGTCGACCGTGACTCGGTTTTTTTAGCACGTACTACAAACTTCCCTGTTATATTTTTCGAGTAAGGGTTCGAGTTAAGGAACTCTTTTACTGTTTTATGCACTCCGTTTCTTTGAAATAATATTTTAAATCATCAAGCCTTATCATTCCTCAGAAAACTTTTGAAAGACGTCGACCGTGACTCGATTTTTTTAGCACGTACTAAAAAATTCGCAGTTTGGGTTTCTGAAGAAGGGTTCGATTTGAAGAACTCTTTTACTGTTTTATGCACTCAGTTTCTTAGAAATAATATTCTAAATCATCAAGCCTTATAATTCCTCACAAAACTTTCGAAAAACGTCGACCGTGACTCGGTTTTTTTAGCACGGACTGAAAACTTCCCTGTTTGGGTTTTCGAAGAAGGGTTCGAGTTGAAGAACTCTTTTACTGTGTTATGCACTCCGTTTCTTAGAATAAATATTCTAAATCATCAAGGCTTATCATTCCTCACAAAACTTTCGCAAAACGTCGACCGTGACTCGGTTTTTTTAGCACGTATTAAAACCTTCCCTGTTTGGGTTTCCAAAGAAGGGTTCGATTTGAAGAACTCTTTTACTGTTTTATGCACTCCGTTTCTTAGAAATTATATTCTAAATCATCAAGCGGTATCATTCCTCACAAAACTTTCCAAAAACGTTGACCGTGACTCGATTTTTTTAGCACGGACTGAAAACATCCCTGTTTGATTTTTCGTAGAAGGTTTCGAGTTGAAGAACTCTTTTACTGTTTTATGCACTCCGTTTCTTAGAAATAATATTCTAAATCATCAAGCCTTATCATTCCTCACAAAACTTTCGAAAAACGTCGACCGTGACGCGGTTTGTTTAGCACGGACCGAAAACTTCCATGTTTGGGTTTCCGAAAAAGGGTTCGATTTGAAGAACTCTTTTACTCTTTTATGCACTCCGTTTCTTAGAATAAATATTCTAAATCATCAAGGCTTATCATTCCTCACAAGAGTTTCGAAAAACGTCGACCGTGACGCGGTTTGTTTAGCACGGACCGAAAACTTCCATGTTTGGGTTTCCGAAAAAGGGTTCGATTTGAAGAACTCTTTTACTCTTTTATGCACTCCGTTTCTTAGAATAAATATTCTAAATCATCAAGGCTTATCATTCCTCACAAGAGTTTCGAAAAACGTCGACCGTGACGCGGTTTGTTTAGCACGGACCGAAAACTTCCATGTTTGGGTTTCCGAAAAAGGGTTCGATTTGAAGAACTCTTTTACTCTTTTATGCACTCCGTTTCTTAGAATAAATATTCTAAATCATCAAGGCTTATCATTCCTCACAAGAGTTTCGAAAAACGTCGACCGTGACGCGGTTTGTTTAGCACGGACCGAAAACTTCCATGTTTGGGTTTCCGAAAAAGGGTTCGATTTGAAGAACTCTTTTACTCTTTTATGCACTCCGTTTCTTAGAATAAATATTCTAAATCATCAAGGCTTATCATTCCTCACAAGAGTTTCGAAAAACGTCGACCGTGACGCGGTTTGTTTAGCACGGACCGAAAACTTCCATGTTTGGGTTTCCGAAAAAGGGTTCGATTTGAAGAACTCTTTTACTCTTTTATGCACTCCGTTTCTTAGAATAAATATTCTAAATCATCAAGGCTTATCATTCCTCACAAGAGTTTCGAAAAACGTCGACCGTGACGCGGTTTGTTTAGCACGGACCGAAAACTTCCATGTTTGGGTTTCCGAAAAAGGGTTCGATTTGAAGAACTCTTTTACTCTTTTATGCACTCCGTTTCTTAGAATAAATATTCTAAATCATCAAGGCTTATCATTCCTCACAAGAGTTTCGAAAAACGTCGACCGTGACGCGGTTTGTTTAGCACGGACCGAAAACTTCCATGTTTGGGTTTCCGAAAAAGGGTTCGATTTGAAGAACTCTTTTACTCTTTTATGCACTCCGTTTCTTAGAATAAATATTCTAAATCATCAAGGCTTATCATTCCTCACAAGAGTTTCGAAAAACGTCGACCGTGACGCGGTTTGTTTAGCACGGACCGAAAACTTCCATGTTTGGGTTTCCGAAAAAGGGTTCGATTTGAAGAACTCTTTTACTCTTTTATGCACTCCGTTTCTTAGAATAAATATTCTAAATCATCAAGGCTTATCATTCCTCACAAGAGTTTCGAAAAACGTCGACCGTGACGCGGTTTGTTTAGCACGGACCGAAAACTTCCATGTTTGGGTTTCCGAAAAAGGGTTCGATTTGAAGAACTCTTTTACTCTTTTATGCACTCCGTTTCTTAGAATAAATATTCTAAATCATCAAGGCTTATCATTCCTCACAAGAGTTTCGAAAAACGTCGACCGTGACGCGGTTTGTTTAGCACGGACCGAAAACTTCCATGTTTGGGTTTCCGAAAAAGGGTTCGATTTGAAGAACTCTTTTACTCTTTTATGCACTCCGTTTCTTAGAAATAATATTCTAAATCATCAAGCCTTATCATTCCTCACAAAACTTTCGAAAAACGTCGACCGTGACTCGATTTTTTTAGCACGTACTAAAAATTTCGCTGTTTGGGTTTCCGAAAAAGGGTTCGATTTGAAAAACTCTTTTACTTTTTTATGCACTTCGTTTCTTCTAAATAATATTCTAAATCATCAAGGCTTATCATTCCTCACAAAACTTTTGAAAAACGTCGACCGTGACTCGGTTTTTTTAGCACGTACAAAAACCTTCCCTGTTTAGGTTTCCAAAGAAGAGTTCGATTTGAAGAACTCTTTTACTGTTTTATGCACTACGTTTCTTAAAAATAATATTCTAAATCATAAATCCTGATCATTCCTCTCAAAACTTTCGAAAAACGTCGATCGTGACTCGGTTTTTTTAGCACGTACTAAAAACTTCGCTGTTTGGGTTTCCGAAGAAGGGTTCGATTGGAAGAACTCTTTTAATTTTTATGCACTCAGTTTCTTAGAAATAATATTCTAAATCATCAAGCCTTATCATTCCTCAATAAACTTTCGAAAAACGTCAATCGTGACTCGGTTTGTTTAGCACGGACCGAAAACATACCTATTTGGGTTTCCGAAGAAGAATTCGATTTGAAGAACTCTTTTACTGTTTTATGCACTCCGTGTCTTAGGAATAATATTCTAAATCATAAATCCTTATCATTCCTCACAAAACTTTCGAAAAACGTCGACCGTGACTCGGTTTGTTTAGCACGGACCGAAAACTTCCCTGTTTGGGTTTCCAAAGAAGGGTTCGATTGGAAGAACTCTTTTACTGTTTTATGCACTCCGTTTCTTAGAAATAATATTCTAAATCGTTAAGCCTTATCATTCCTCACAAAACTTTCGAAAAATGTCGACCTCGACTCGGTTTGTTTAGCACGTATTGAAAACTTCCCTGTTTGGGTTTCCGAAGAAGGGTTCGATTTGAAGAACTCTTTTACTGTTTTATGCACTCCGTTTCTTAGAAATAATATTCTAAATCATCAAGCCTTATAATTCCTAACAAAACTTTCGCAAAACGTCGACCGTGACTCGGTTTTTTTAGCACGTACTAAAACCTTCCCTGTTTGGGTTTCCAAAGAAGGGTTCGATTTGAAGAACTCTTTTACTGTTTTATGCACTCAGTTTCTTAGAAATAATATTCTAAATCATCAAGCCTTATCATTCCACAATAAACTTTCTAAAAACGTCGACCGTGACTCGGTTTGTTTAGCACGGACCGAAAACTTACCTATTTGGGTTTTCGAAGAAGGGTTCGTGTTGAATAACTCTTTTACTGTTTTATGCACTCCGTTTCTTAGAATTAATATTCTAAATCATCAAGGCTTATCATTCCTCACAAAACTTTTGCAAAACGTCGACCGTGACTCGGTTTTTTTAGCACGTACTAAAACCTTCCCTGTTTGGGTTTCCAAAGAAGGGTTCGATTTGAAGAACTCTTTTACTGTTTTATGCACTCCGTTTCTTAGAAATAATATTCTAAATCATCAAGCCTTATCATTCCTCACAAAACTTTCGAAAAACGTCGACCGTGACTCGGTTTTTTTAGCACGGACTGAAAACTTCCCGGTTTGGGTTTCCGAAGAAGGGTTCGAGTTGAATAACTCTTTTACTGTTTTATGCACTCCGTTTCTTCGAAATAATATTCTAAATCATCAAGCCTTATAATTCCTCACAAAACTTTCGAAAAACGTCGACCGTGACTCGGTTTGTTTAGCACGGATTGAAAACTTCCCTGTTTGGGTTTCCGAAGAAGGGTTCGATTTGAAGAACTCTTTTACTGTTTTATGCACTCCGTTTCTTAGAAATAATATACTAAATCATCAAGCCTTATCATTCCTAACAAAACTTTCGCAAAACGTCGACCGTGACTTGATTTTTTTAGCACGTACTAAAAACTTCCCTCTTTTGGTTNCTGAAAAAGGGTTCGTTTTTAAGAACTATTTTACTTTTTTATGCACTCAGTTTCTTAGAAATAATATTCTAAATCATCAAGCCTTATAATTCCTCACAAAACTTTCGAAAAACGTCGACCGTGACTCGGTTTTTTTAGCACGGACTTCAAACGTCCCAGATTTGGGTTTCCGAAGTAGGGTTCGATTTGAAGCATTTTTTTACTGTTTTATGCACTCTGTTTCTTCGAAATTATATTCTAAATCATCAAGCCTAATCATTCCTCACAAAACTTTCGAAAAACGTCGACCGTGACTCGGTTTTTTTAGCACGGACTAAAAACTTCCCTATTTGGATTTCCAAAGAAGGATTCGAGTTGAATAACTCTTTTACTGTTTTATGCACTCCGTTTCTTCGAAATAATATTATAAATCATCAAGCTTTATCATTCCTCACAAAACTTTTGCAAAACGTCGATTGTGACTCGGTTTTTTTAGCACGTACTAAAACCTTCCCTGTATGGGTTTCCAAAGAAGGGTTCGATTTGAAGAACTCTTTTACTGTTTTATGCACTCCGTTTATTATAAATAATATTCTAAATCATCAAGCCTTATCATTCCTCACAAAACTTTCGAAAAACGTCGACCGTGACTCGGTTTTTTTAGCATGTACTAAAGATTTTCCTGTTTGGGTATCCGAAGAAGGGTTCGAGTTAAGGAACTCTTTTACTGTTTTATGCACTCCGTTTCTTTGAAATAATATTCTAAATCATCAAGCCTTATCATTCCTCACAAAACATTCGAAAGACGTCGACCGTGACTCGATTTTTTTAGCACGTACTAAAAAATTCGCAGTTTGAGTTTCTGAAGAAGGGTTCGATATGAAGAACTCTTTTACTATTTTATGCACTTCGTTTTTTAGAAATAATATTCTAAATCATCAAGCCTTATCATTCCTCACAAAACTTTTGAAAAACGTCGATCGTGACTCAGTTTTTTTAGCACGAACTGAAAACTTCCCTGTTTGGGTTTCCGAAGAAGGGTTCGAGTTGAATAACTCTTTTACTGTTTTATGCACTCCGTTTCTTCGAAATAATATTCTAAATCATCAAGCCTTATCATTCCTCACAAAACTTTCGAAAAACGTCGACCGTGACTCGGTTTGTTTAGCACGGATTGAAAACTTCCCTGTTTGGGTTTCCGAAGAAGGGTTCAGGGTTCGATTTGAAGAACTCTTTTACTGTTTTATGCACTCCGTTTCTTAGAAATAATATACTAAATCATCAAGCCTTATCATTCCTAACAAAACTTTCGCAAAACGTCGACCGTGACTTGATTTTTTTAGCACGTACTAAAAACTTCCGTCTTTGGGTTTCTGAAGAAGGGTTCGGTTTTAAGAACTATTTTACTTTTTTATGCACTCAGTTTCTTAGAAATAATATTCTAAATCATCAAGCCTTATAATTCCTCACAAAACTTTCGAAAAACGTCGACCGTGACTCGGTTTTTTTAGCACGGACTAAAAACTTCCCTATTTGGGTTTCCGAAGAAGGGTTCGAGTTGAAGAACTCTTTTACTGTTTTATGCACTCCGTTTCTTAGAAATAATATTCTAAATCATCAAGCCTTATAATTCCTCACAAAACTTTCGAAAAACGTCGACCGTGACTCGGTTTTTTTAGCACAAACTTCAAACGTCCCAGATTTGGGTTTCCGAAGTAGGGTTCGATTTGAAGCATTTTTTTACTGTTTTATGCACTCTGTTTCTTCGAAATTATATTCTAAATCATCAAGCCTTATCATTCCTCACAAAACTTTCGAAAAACGTCGACCGTGACTCGGTTTTTTTAGCACGGACTAAAAACTTCCCTATTTGGGTTTCCGAAGAAGGGTTCGAGTTGAATAACTCTTTTACTGTTTTATGCACTCCGTTTCTTCGTAATAATATTCTAAATCATCAAGCCTTATCATTCCTCACAAAACTTTCGAAAAACGTCGACCGTGACTCGGTTTTTTTAGCACGGACTGAAAACTTCCCTGTTATATTTTTCGAGGAAGGGTTCGAGTTAAGGAACTCTTTTACTGTTTTATGCACTCCGTTTCTTTGAAATAATATTCTAAATCATCAAGCCTTATCATTCCTCACAAAACTTTCGAAAGACGTCGACTGTGACTCGATTTTTTTAGCACGTACTAAAAAATTCGCAGTTTGGTTTTCTGAAGAAGGGTTCGATTTGAAGAACTCTTTTACTTTTTTATGCACTCCGTTTCTTATAAATAATATTCTAAATCATCAAGCCTTATCATTCCTCGCAAAACTTTTGAAAAACGTTGACCGTGACTCGGTTTTTTTAGCACGGACTGAAAACTTCCCTGTTTGGGTTTTCGAAGAAGGGTTCGAGTTGAATAACTCTTTTACTGTTTTATGCACTCCATTTCTTCGAAATAATATTCTAAATCATCAAGCCTTATCATTCCTCACAAAAATTTTGCAAAACGTCGACTGTGACTCGGTTTTTTTAGCACGTACTAAAACCTTCCCTGTTTGGGTTTCCGAAGAAGGGTTCGATTTGAAGAACTCTTTTCCTGTTTTATGCACTCCGTTTCTTAGAAATAATATACTAAATCATCAAGCCTTATCATTCCTAACAAAACTTTCGCAAAACGTCGACCGTGACTCGGTTTTTTTAGCACGTACTAAAAACTTCCCTGTTTGGGTTTCCGAAGAATGGTTCGATTTGAAGAACTCTTTAACTGTTTTATGCACTCAGTTTCTTAGAAATAATATTCTAAATCATCAAGCCTTATCATTTCTCACAAAACTTTCGAAAAACGTCGACCGTGACTCGGTTTTTTTAGCACGTACTAAAAACTTCCCTGTTTGGGTTTCCGAAGAAAAACGTCGACCGTGACTCGGTTTTTTTAGCACGTACTAAAAACTTCCCTGTTTGGGTTTCCGAAGAAGGATTCGATTTGAAAAACTCTTTTACTTTTTTATGCACTCCGTTTCTTAGAAATAATATTTTAAATCATCAAGCCTTATCATTCCTCAATAAACTTTCGCAAAACGTCGACCGTGACTTGATTTTTTTAGCACGTACTAAAAACTTCCCTCTTTTGGTTTCTGAAGAAGGGTTCGTTTTTAAGAACTATTTTACTTTTTTATGCACTCAGTTTCTTAGAAATAATATTCTAAATCATCAAGCCTTATCATTCCTCACAAAACTTTCGAAAGACGTCGACCGTGACTCGATTTTTTTAGCACGTACTACAACCTTCGCAGTTTGGGTTTCCAAAGAAGGATTCGAGTTGAATAACTCTTTTACTGTTTTATGCACTCCGTTTCTTCGAAATAATATTATAAATCTTCAAGCCTTATCATTCCTCACAAAACTTTTGAAAACATCGACCGTGACTCGGTTTTTTTAGCACGTACTAAAACCTTCCCTGTTTGGGTTTCCAAAGAAGGGTTCGATTTGAAGAATTCTTTTACTGTTTTATGCACTCCGTTTCTTTGAAATTATATTCTAAATCATCAAGCCTTATCATTCCTCACAAAACTTTCGAAAAACGTCGACCTTGACTCGGGTTTTTTAGCACGTACTAAAAACTTCCCTGTTTGGGTTTCCGAAGAAGGGTTCGATTTGAAAAACTCTTTTACTTTTTTATGCACTCAGTTTCTTAGAAATAATATTTTAAATCATCAAGCCTTATCATTCCTCAATAAACTTCGAAAAACGTCGATCGTGACTCGGTTTTTTTAGCACGGACTGAAAACTTCCCTGTTTGATTTTTCGAAGAAGGGTTCGAGTTAAGGAACTCTTTTACTAGCACGGACTGAAAACTTCCCTGTTTGATTTTTCGAAGAAGGGTTCGAGTTAAGGAACTCTTTTACTATTTTATGAACTCCGTTTCTTTGAAATAATATTCTAAATCATCAAGCCTTATCATTCCTCACAAAACTTTCGAAAGACGTCGATCGTGACTCGATTTTTTTAGCACGTACTACAACCTTCGCAGTTTGGGTTTCCGAAGAAGGGTTCGATTTGAAGAACTCNTTTACATTTTTATGCACTCCGTTTCTTATAAATAATATTCTAAATCATCAAGCCTAATCATTCCTCACAAAACTTTTGAAAACGTCGACCGTTACTCGGTTTTTTTAGCACGTACTAAAACCTTCCCTGTTTGGGTTTCCAAAGAAGGGTTCGATTTGAAGAACTCTTTTACTGTTTTATGCACTCGGTTTCTTAGAAATTATATTCTAAATCATCAAGCCTTATCATTCCTCAATAAACTTTCGAAAAACGTCGATCGTGACTCGGTTTTTTTAGCACGGACTGAAAACTTCCCTGTTTGATTTTTCGAAGAAGGGTTCGAGTTAAGGAACTCTTTTACTGTTTTATGCACTCCGTTTCTTTGAAAGATTTTTCGAAGAAGGGTTCGAGTTAAGGAACTCTTTTACTGTTTTATGCACTCCGTTTCTTTGAAAGAATATTCTAAATCATCAAGCCTTATCATTCCTCATAAAACTTTCGAAAAATGTCGACCGTGACTCGGTTTGTTTAGCACGGATTGAAAACTTCCCTATTTGGGTTTCCGAAGAAGGGTTCGATTTGAAGAACTCTTTTACTGTTTTATGCACTCCGTTTCTTAGAAATAATATACTAAATATTCAAGCCTTCTCATTCCTAACAAAACTTTCGCAAAACGTCGACCGTGACTCGGTTTTTTTAGCACGTACTAAAAACTTCCCTCTTTGGGTTTCTAAAGAAGGGTTCGATTTTAAGAACTCTTTTACTGTTTTATGCACTCAGTTTCTTAGAAATAATATTCTAAATCATCAAGCCTTATCATTCCACACAAAACTTTCGAAGAACGTCGACCGTGACTCGATTTTTTTAGCACGGACTAAAAACTTCGCTGTTTGGGTTTCCGAAGAAGGGTTCGATTTGATGAACTCTTTTACTTTTTTATGCACTCCGTTTCTTATAAATAATATTCTAAATCATCAAGCCTTATCATTCCTCACAAAACTTTTGAAAAACGTCGACCGTGACTCAGTTTGTTTAGCACGGACCGAAAACTTCCCTGTTTGGGTTTCCGATGAAGGGTTCGATTTGAAGAACTCTTTTACTGTTTTATGCACTCCGTTTCTTAGAAAAAATATTCTAAATCGTTAAGCCTTATCATTCCTCACAAAACTTTCGAAAAATGTCGACCGTGACTCGGTTTGTTTAGCACGGATTGAAACCTTCCCTATTTGGGTTTCCGAAGAAGGGTTCGAGTTGAAGAACTCTTTTACTGTTTTATGCACTCCGTTTCTTAGAAATAATATTCTAAATCGTCAAGCCTTATCATTCCTCACAAAACTTTCGCAAAACGTCGACCGTGACTCGGTTTTTTTAGCACGGACTGAAAACTTCCCTGTTTGGGTTTCCGAAGAAGGGTTCGATTTGAATAACTCTTTTACTGTTTTATGCACTCCGTTTCTTAGAAATAATATACTAAATATTCAAGCCTTCTCATTCCTAACAAAACTTTCGCAAAACGTCGACCGTGACTCGGTTTTTTTAGCACGGACTGAAAACTTCCCTGTTTGGGTTTCCGAAGAAGGGTTCGATTTGAAGAACTCTTTTACTGTTTTATGCACTCCGTTTCTTAGAAATAATATACTAAATATTCAAGCCTTCTCATTCCTAACAAAACTTTCGCAAAACGTCGACCGTGACTCGGTTTTTTTAGCACGGACTGAAAACTTCCCTGTTTGGGTTTCCGAAGAAGGGTTCGATTTGAAGAACTCTTTTACTGTTTTATGCACTCCGTTTCTTAGAAATAATATACTAAATATTCAAGCCTTCTCATTCCTAACAAAACTTTCGCAAAACGTCGACCGTGACTCGGTTTTTTTAGCACGGACTGAAAACTTCCCTGTTTGGGTTTCCGAAGAAGGGTTCGATTTGAAGAACTCTTTTACTGTTTTATGCACTCCGTTTCTTAGAAATAATATTCTAAATCGTCAAGCCTTATCATTCCTCACAAAACTTTC
>NW_019272238.1:62460-62706 GCF_002738345.1 Cucurbita maxima
ATCATTCCTCACAAAACTTTCGAAAAACGTCGACCGTGACTCGGTTTGTTTAGCACGGACCGAAAACTTCCCTGTTTGGGTTTCCGATGAAGGGTTCGATTTGAAGAACTCTTTTACTGTTTTATGCACTCCGTTTCTTAGAAATAATATTCTAAATCGTTAAGCCTTATCATTCCTCACAAAACTTTCGAAAAATGTCGACCGTGACTCGGTTTGTTTAGCACGGATTGAAAACTTCCCTATTTG
>NW_019272238.1:62749-67376 GCF_002738345.1 Cucurbita maxima
CTTAGAAATAATATACTAAATATTCAAGCCTTCTCATTCCTAACAAAACTTTCGCAAAACGTCGACCGTGACTCGGTTTTTTTAGCACGTACTAAAAACTTCCCTCTTTGGGTTTCTAAAGAAGGGTACGATTTTAAGAACTCTTTTACTGTTTTATGCACTCAGTTTCTTAGAAATAATATTCTAAATCATCAAGCCTTATCATTCCTAACAAAACTTTCGCAAAACGTCGACCGTGACTCGGTTTTTTTAGCACGTACTAAAAACTTCCCTGTTTGGGTTTCCGAAGAAGGGTTCGATTTGAAGAACTNCACAAAACTTTCGAAAAACGTCGACCGTGACTCGGTTTGTTTAGCACGGACCGAAAACTTCCCTGTTTGGGTTTCCGATGAAGGGTTCGATTTGAAGAACTCTTTTACTGTTTTATGCACTCCGTTTCTTAGAAATAATATTCTAAATCGTTAAGCCTTATCATTCCTCACAAAACTTTCGAAAAATGTCGACCGTGACTCGGTTTTTTTAGCACGTACTAAAAACTTCCCTGTTTGGGTTTCCGAAGAAGGGTTCGATTTGAAGAACTCTTTAACTGTTTTATGCACTCAGTTTCTTAGAAATAATAATCTAAATCATCAAGCCTTATCATTCCTCACAAAACTTTCTTAAAACGTCGACCGTGACTCGGTTTTATTAGCACGGATTCAAAACTTCCCTGTTTGGGTTTCCGAAGAAGGGTTCGATTTGAAGAACTCTTTTACTTTTTTATGCACTTCGTTTCTTAGAAATAATATTCTAAATCATCAAGCCTTATCATTCCTCACAAAACTTTTGAAAAACGTCGACCGTGACTTTGTTTTTTTAGCACGTACTACAAACTTCCCTGTTTGGGTTTCCAAAGAAGGGTTCGATTTGAAGAACTCTTTTACAGTTTTATGCACTCCGTTTCTTAGAAATAATATTCTAAATCATAAATCCTTATCATTCCTCACAAAACTTTCGAAAAACGTCGACCTTGACTCGGTTTGTTTAGCAAGGACCAAAAACTTCCCTGTTTGGGTTTCCGATGAAGGGTTCGATTTGAAGAACTCTATTACTTTTTTATGCACTCCGTTTCTTAGAAATAATATTCTAAATCGTTAAGCCTTATCATTCCTCACAAAACTTTCGAAAAATGTCGACCGTGACTCGGTTTGTTTAGCACGGATTGAAAACTTCCCTATTTGGGTTTCCGAAGAAGGGTTCGAGTTGAAGAACTCTTTTACTGTTTTATGCAATCCGTTTCTTAGAAATAATATACTAAATATTCAAGCCGTCTCTCTCCTAACAAAACTTTCGCAAAACGTCGACCGTGACTCGGTTTTTTTAGCACGTACTAAAAACGTCCCTCTTTGGGTTTCTAAAGAAGGGTTCGATTTGAAGAACTCTTTTACTGTTTTATGCACTCAGTTTCTTAGAAATAATATTCTAAATCCTCAAGCCTTATAATTCCTCACAAAACTTTCGAAAAACGTCGACCGTGACTCGGTTTTTTTAGCACGGACTGAAAACTTCCCTGTTTGGGTTTCCGAAGAAGGGTTCGAGTTGAATAACTCTTTTACTCTTTTATGCATCCGTTTCATAGAATTAATATTCTAAATCATCAAGGCTTATCATTCCTCACAAAACTTTCGCAAAACGTCGACCGTGACTCGGTTTTTTTAGCACGTACTAAAACCTTCCCTGTTTAGGTTTCCAAAGAAGAGTTCGATTTGAAGAACTCTTTTATAGTTTTATGCACTCTGTTTCTTAGAAATAATATTCTAAATCATAAATCCTTATCATTCCTCACAAAACTTTCGAAAAACGTCGACCGTGACTCGGTTTGTTTAGCACGGACCGAAAACTTCCCTGTTTGGGTTTCCGATGAAGGGTTCGATTTGAAGAACTCTTTTATTAGCACGGACCGAAAACTTCCCTGTTTGGGTTTCCGATGAAGGGTTCGATTTGAAGAACTCTTTTATTGTTTTATGCACTCCGTTTCTTAGAAATAATATTCTAAATCGTTAAGCCTTATCATTCCTCACAAAACTTTCGAAAAATGTCGACCGTGACTCGGTTTGTTTAGCACGGATTGAAAACTTCCCATTTTGGGTTTCCGAAGAAGGGTTCGAGTTGAAGAACTCTTTTTTTGTTTTATGCACTCCGTTTCTTAGAAATAATATACTAAATATTCAAGCCTTCTCATTCCTAACAAAACTTTCGCAAAACGTCGACCGTGACTCGGTTTTTTTAGCACGTACTAAAAACTTCGCTATTTTGGTTTTCGAAGAAGGGTTCGATTTGAAGAACTCTTTTACTTTTTTATGCACTCAGTTTCTTAGAAATAATATTCTCACTCATCAAGCCTTATCATTCCTCAATAAACTTTCGCAAAACGTCGACCGTGACTCGGTTTGTTTAGCACGGACCGAAAACTTCCCTGTTTGGGTTTCCGATGAAGGGTTCGAGTTGAAGAACTCTTTTACTGTGTTATGCACTCCGTTTCTTAGAAATAATCTTCTAAATCATCAAGCCTTATCATTCCTCACAAAACTTTCGCAAAACGTCGACCGTGACTCGGTTTTTTTAGCACGTACTAAAACCTTCCCTATNTGAATAACTCTTTTACTGTTATATGCACTCCGTTTCTTAGAAATAATATTCTAAATAATCAAGCCTTATCATTCCTCACAAAACTTTTGCAAAACGTCGACCGTGACTCGGTTTTTTTAGCACGTACCAAAACCTTCCCTGTTTGGGTTTCCAAAGAAGGGTTCGATTTGAAGAACTCTTTTACTGTTTTATGCACTCCGTTTCTTAGAAATAATATTCTAAATCATCAAGCCTTATCATTCCTCACAAAACTTTCGGAAAACGTCGACCGTGACTCGGTTTTTTTAGCACGGACTGAAAACTTCCCTGTTTGATTTTTCGAAGAAGGGTTCGAATTAAGGAACTCTTTTACTGTTTTATGCACTCCGTTTCTTTGAAATAATATTCTAAATCATCAAGCCTTATCATTCCTCACAAAACTTTCGGAAAACGTCGACCGTGACTCGGTTTTTTTAGCACGTACTAAAAACTTCCCTGTTTGGGTTTCCGAAGAAGGGTTCGATTTGAAGAACTCTTTTACTTTTTTATGCACTCCGTTTCTTATAAATAATATTCTAAATCATCAAGCCTTATCATTCCTCACAAAACTTTTGAAAAATCTCGACCGTGACTCGGTTTTTTTAGCAAGGACTGAAAACTTCCCTGTTTGGGCTTCCGAAAAAGGGTTCGAGTTGAAGAACTCTTTTACTGTTTTATGCACTAGGTTTCTTAGAAATAATATTCTAAATCATAAATCCTTATCATTCCTCTCAAAACTTTCGAAAAACGTCGACCGTGACTCGGTTTTTTTAGCACGTACTAAAAACTTCGCTATTTTGGTTTTCGAAGAAGGGTTCGATTTGAAGAACTCTTTTACTTTTTTATGCACTCAGTTTCTTAGAAATAATATTCTAAATCATCAAGCCTTATCATTCCTCAATAAACTTTCGAAAAACATCGATCGTGACTCGGTTTGTTTAAAACGGACCGAAAACTTACTTATTTGGGTTTCCGAAGAAGGGTTCGATTTGAAGAACTCTTTTACTTTTTTATGCACTCAGTTTCTTAGAAATAATATTCTAAATCATCAAGCCTTATCATTCCTCAATAAACTTTCGAAAAACGTCGATCGTGACTCGGTTTGTTTAGAACGGACCGAAAACTTACCTATTTGGGTTTCCAAAGAAGGGTTCGATTTGAAGAACTCTTTTACTTTTTTATGCACTCCGTTTCTTATAAATAATATTCTAAATCATCAAGCCTTATCATTCCTCACAAAACTTTAGAAAAATCTCGACNACTAAAACCTTCCCTGTTTGGGTTTCCAAAGAAGGGTTCGATTTGAAGAACTCTTTTACTGTTTTATGCACTCCGTTTCTTAGAAATAATATTCTAAATCATCAAGCCTTATCATTCCTCACAAAACGTTCGGAAAACGTCGACCGTGACTCGGTTTTTTTAGCTCGGACTGAAAACTTCCCTGTTTGATTTTTCGAAGAAGGGTTCGAATTAAGGAACTCTTTTACTGTTTTATGCACTCCGTTTCTTTGAAATAATATTCTAAATCATCAAGCCTTATCATTCCTCACAAAACTTTCGAAAGACGTCGATCGTGACTCGATTTTTTTAGCACGTACTAAAAACTTCGCAGTTTGGGTTTCCGAAGAAGGGTTCGATTTGAAGAACTCTTTTACTTTTTTATGCACTCCGTTTCTTATAAATAATATTCTAAATCATCAAGCCTGATCATTCCTCACAAAACTTTCGAAAGACGTCGATCGTGACTCGATTTTTTTAGCACGTACTTCAAACTTCCCTGTTTGGGTTGCCGAAGAAGGGTTCGAGTTGAAGAACTCATTTATTGTTTTATGCACCCCGTTTCCAAGTAATAATATTCTAAATCATCAAGCCTGATCATTCCTCACAAAACTTTCGAAAGACGTCGATCGTGACTCGATTTTTTTAGCACGTACTTCAAACTTCCCTGTTTGGGTTTCCGAAGAAGGGTTCGATTTGAAGA
>NW_019272238.1:68320-75200 GCF_002738345.1 Cucurbita maxima
TAATATTCTAAATCATCAAGCCTTATAATTCCTCACAAAACTTTCGAAAAATGTCGACCGTGACTCGGTTTGTTTAGCATGGATTGAAAACTTCCCTGTTTGGGTTTCCGAAGAAGGGTTCGATTTGAAGAACTCTTTTACTGTTTTATGCACTCCGTTTCTTAGAAATAATATACTAAATCATCAAGCCTTATCATTCCTAACAAAACTTTCGCAAAACGTCCACCGTGACTTGATTTTTTTAGCACGTACTGAAAACCTCCCTGTTTGGGTTTCCGAAGAAGCGTTCGATTTGAAGAACTCTTTTACTGTTTTATGCACTCAGTTTCTTAGAAATAATATTCTAAATCATCAAGCCTTATCATTCCTCAATAAACTTTCGAAAAACGTCGATCGTGACTCGGTTTGTTTAGAACGGACCGAAAACTTACCTATTTGGGTTTCCGAAGAAGGGTTCGATTTGAAGAACTCTTTTACTTTTTTATGCACTCCGTTTCTTATAAATAATATTCTAAATCATCAAGCCTTATAATTCCTCACAAAACTTTCGAAAAACGTCGACCGTGACTCGGTTTTTTTAGCACGGACTAAAAACTTCCCTGTTTGATTTTTCGAAGAAGGGTTCGAATTAAGGAACTCTTTTACTGTTTTATGCACTCCGTTTCTTTGAAATAATATTCTAAATCATCAAGCCTTATCATTCCTCACAAAACTTTCAAAAGACGTCGACCGTGACTCGATTTTTTTAGCACGTACTAAAAACTTCGCAGTTTGGGTTTCCGAAGAAGGGTTCGATTTGAAGAACTCTTTTACTTTTTTATGCACTCCGTTTCTTATAAATAATATTCTAAATCATCAAGCCTTATCATTCCTCACAAAACTTTTGAAAAATCTCGACCGTGACTCGGTTTTTTTAGCAGGGACTGAAAACTTCCCTGTTTGGGTTTCCGAAGAAGGGTTCAAGTTGAAGAACTCTTTTACTGTTTTATGCATTAGGTTTCTTAGAAATAATATTCTAAATCATAAATCCTTATCTTTCCTCTCAAAACTTTCGAAAAACGTCGACCGTGACTCGGTTTTTTTAGCACGTACTAAAAACTTCGCTATTTTGGTTTCCGAAGAAGGGTTCGATTTGAAGAACTCTTTTACTTTTCTATGCACTCAGTTTCTTAGAAATAATATTCTAAATCATCTTCGATTTGAAGAACTCTTTTACTTTTCTATGCACTCAGTTTCTTAGAAATAATATTCTAAATCATCTTGCCTTATCATTCCTCAATAAACTTTCGAAAAACGTCGATCGTGACTCGGTTTGTTTAGAACGGACCGAAAACTTACCTATTTGGGTTTCCGAAGAAGGGTTCGATTTGAAGAACTCTTTTACTTTTTTATGCACTCCGTTTCTTATAAATAATATTCTAAATCATCAAGCCTTATCATTCCTCACAAAACTTTTGAAAAATCTCGACCGTGACTCGGTTTTTTTAGCATGGACTTAAAACATCCCTGTTTGGGTTTCCGAAGAAGGGTTCGAGTTGAATAACTCTTTTACTGTTTTATGCACTCCGTTTCTTCGAAATAATATTCTAAATCATCAAGCCTTATCATTCCTCACAAAACTTTTGCAAAACGTCAACCGTGACTCGGTTTTTTTAGCACGTACTAAAACCTTCCCTGTTTGGGTTTCCAAAGAAGCGTTCGATTTGAAGAACTCTTTTCCAGTTTTATGCACTCAGTTTCTTAGAAGTAATATTCTAAATCATCAAGCCTTATAATTCATCACAAAACTTTCGAAAAATGTCGACCGTGACTCGGTTTGTTTAGCACGGATTGAAAACTTCCCTGTTTGGGTTTTCGAAGAAGGGTTCGATTTGAAGAACTCTTTTACTGTTTTATGCACTCCGTTTCTTAGAAATAATATNCTCTTTTACTGTTTTATGCACTCAGTTTCTTAGAAGTAATATTCTAAATCATCAAGCCTTATAATTCCTCACAAAACTTTCGAAAAATGTCGACCGTGACTCGGTTTGTTTAGCACGGATTGAAAACTTCCCTGTTTGGGTTTCCGAAGAAGGGTTCGATTTGAAGAACTCTTTTACTGTTTTATGCACTCCGTTTCTTAGAAATAATATACTAAATCATCAAGCCTTATCATTCCTAACAAAACTTTCGCAAAACGTCCACCGTGACTTGATTTTTTTAGCACGTACTAAAAACTTCCCTCTTTGGGTTTCTGAAGAAGGGTTCGATTTTAAGAACTCTTTCACTGTTTTATGCACTCAGTTTCTTAGAAATAATATTCTAAATCATCAAGCCTTATAATTCCTCACAAAACTTTCGAAAAACGTCGNCCGTGACTCGGTTTTTTTAGCACGGACTGAAAACTTCCCTGTTTGGATTTCCGAAGAAGGGTTCGAGTTGAATAACTCTTTTACTGTTATATGCACTCCGTTTCTTAGAAATAATATTCTAAATAATCAAGCCTTATCATTCCTCACAAAACTTTTGCAAAACGTCGACCGTGACTCTCACAAAACTTTTGCAAAACGTCGACCGTGACTCGGTTTTTTTAGCACGTACTAAAACCTTCCCTGTTTGGGTTTCCAAAGAAGGGTTCGATTTGAAGAACTCTTTTACTGTTTTATGCACTCCGTTTCTTAGAAATAATATTCTCAATCATCAAGCCTTATCATTCTTCACAAAACTTTCGGAAAACGTCGACCGTGACTCGGTTTTTTTAGCATGGATTGAAAACTTCCCTGTTTGGGTTTCCGAAGAAGGGTTCGATTTGAAGAACTCTTTTACTGTTTTATGCACTCCGTTTCTTAGAAATAATATACTAAATCATCAAGCCTTATCATTCCTAACAAAACTTTCGCAAAACGTCCACCGTGACTTGATTTTTTTAGCACGTACTAAAAACTTCCCTCTTTGGGTTTCTGAAGAAGGGTTCGATTTTAAGAACTCTTTCACTGTTTTATGCACTCAGTTTCTTAGAAATAATATTCTAAATCATCAAGCCTTATAATTCCTCACAAAACTTTCGAAAAACGTCGACCGTGACTCGGTTTTTTTAGCACGGACTGAAAACTTCCCTGTTTGGATTTCCGAAGAAGGGTTCGTTTTGAATAACTCTTTTACTGTTTTATGCACTCCGTTTCTTCGAAATAATATTCTGAATCATCAAGCCTTATCATTCCTCACAAAATTTTTGCAAAACGTCAACCGTGACTCGGTTTTTTAAGCACGTACTAAAACCTTCCCTGTTTGGGTTTCCAAAGAAGCGTTCGATTTGAAGAACTCTTTTACTGTTTTATGCACTCAGTTTCTTAGAAGTAATATTCTAAATCATCAAGCCTTATCATTCCTCACAAAACTTTTGAAAACATCGACCGTGACTCGGTTTTTTTAGCACGTACTAAAACCTTCCCTGTTTGGGTTTCCAAAGAAGGGTTCGATTTGAAGAACTCTTTTACTGTTTTATGCACTCCGTTTCTTAGAAATAATATTCTAAATCATCAAGCCTTATCATTCCTCACAAAACTTTCGGAAAACGTCGACCGTGACTCGGTTTTTTTAGCACGGACTGAAAACTTCCCTGTTTGATTTTTCGAAGAAGGGTTCGAATTAAGGAACTCTTTTACTGTTTTATGCACTCCGTTTCTTTGAAATAATATTCTAAACCATCAAGCCTTATCATTCCTCACAAAACTTTCGAAAGACGTCGACCGTGACTCGATTTTTTTAGCACGTACTAAAAACTTCGCAGTTTGGGTTTCCGAAGAAGGGTTCGATTTGAAGAACTCTTTTACTTTTTTATGCACTCAGTTTCTTAGAAATAATATTCTAAATCATCAAGCCTTATAATTCCTCACAAAACTTTCGAAAAACGTCGACCGTGACTCGGTTTTTTTAGCACGGACTAAAAACTTCCCTGTTTGATTTTTCGAAGAAGGGTTCGAATTAAGGAACTCTTTTACTGTTTTATGCACTCCGTTTCTTTGAAATAATATTCTAAATCATCAAGCCTTATCATTCCTCACAAAACTTTCGAAAGACGTCGACCGTGACTCGATTTTTTTAGCACGGACCGAAAACTTACCTATTTGGGTTTCCGAAGAAGGGTTCGATTTGAAGAACTCTTTTACTNNNAAATAATATTCTAAATCATCAAGCCTTATCATTCCTCACAAAACTTTTGAAAAATCTCGACCGTGACTCAGTTTTTTTTAGCATGGACTTAAAACTTCCCTGTTTGGGTTTCCGAAGAAGGGTTCGAGTTGAATAACTCTTTTACTGTTTTATGCACTCCGTTTCTTCGAAATAATATTCTAAATCATCAAGCCTTATCATTCCTCACAAAACTTTTGCAAAACGTCAACCGTGACTCGGTTTTTTTAGCACGTACTAAAACCTTCCCTGTTTGGGTTTCCAAAGAAGCGTTCGATTTGAAGAACTCTTTTACTGTTTTATGCACTCAGTTTCTTAGAAATAATATTCTAAATCATCAAGCCTTATCATTCCTCAATAAAATTTCGAAAAACGTCGATCGTGACTCGGTTTGTTTAGAACGGACCGAAAACTTACCTATTTGGGTTTCGAAGAAGGGTTCGATTTGAAGAACTCTTTTACTTTTTTATGCACTCCGTTTCTTATAAATAATATTCTAAATCATCAAGCCTTATCATTCCTCACAAAACTTTTGAAAAATCTCGACCGTGACTCGGTTTTTTTAGCATGGACTGAAAACTTCCCTGTTTGGGTTTCCGAAGAAGGGTTCGAGTTGAATAACTCTTTTACTGTTTTATGCACTCCGTTTCTTCGAAATAATATTCTAAATCATCAAGCCTTATCATTCCTCACAAAACTTTTGAAAAATCTCGACCGTGACTCGGGTTTTTTAGCATGGACTGAAAACCTCCCTGTTTGGGTTTCCGAAGAAGGGTTCGAGTTGAATAACTCTTTTACTGTTTTATGCACTCCGTTTCTTCGAAATAATATTCTAAATCATCAAGCCTTATCATTCCTCACAAAACTTTTGCAAAACGTCAACCGTGACTCGGTTTTTTTAGCACGTACTAAAACCTACCCTGTTTGGGTTTCCAAAGAAGCGTTCGATTTGAAGAACTCTTTTACTGTTTTATGCACTCCGTTTCTTTGAAATAATATTCTAAATCATCAAGCCTTATCATTCCTCACAAAACTTTCGAAAGACGTCGACCGTGACTCGATTTTTTTAGCACGGACCGAAAACTTACCTATTTGGGTTTCCGAAGAAGGGTTCGATTTGAAGAACTCTTTTACTTTTTTATGCACTCCGTTTCTTATAAATAATATTCTAAATCATCAAGCCTTATCATTCCTCACAAAACTTTTGAAAAATCTCGACCGTGACTCGGTTTTTTTAGCATGGACTGAAAACTTCCCTGTTTGGGTTTCCGAAGAAGGGTTCGATTTGAATAACTCTTTTACTGTTTTATGCACTCCGTTTCTTAGAAATAATATTCTAAATCATCAAGCCTTATCATTCCTCACAAAACTTTCGAAAAACGTCGACCGTGACTCGGTTTTTTTAGCACGTACTAAAAACTTCCCTGTTTGGGTTTCCGAAGAAGGGTTCGATTTGAAGAACTCTTTTACTGTTTTATGCACTCCGTTTCTTAGAAATAATATTCTAAATCATCAAGCCTTATCATTCCTCACAAAACTTTTGAAAAATCTCGACCGTGACTCGATTTTTTTAGCATGGACTGAAAACTTCCCTGTTTGGGTTTCCGAAGAAGGGTTCGAGTTGAATAACTCTTTTATTGTTTTATGCACTCCGTTTCATCGAAATAATATTCTAAATCATCAAGCCTTATCATTCCTCACAAAACTTTTGCAAAACGTCAACCGTGACTCGGTTTTTTTAGCACGTACCAAAACCTTCCCTGTTTGGGTTTCCAAAGAAGAGTTCGATTTGAAGAACTCTTTTACTGTTTTATGCACTCCGTTTCTTAGAAATAATATTCTAAATCATCAAGCCTTATCATTCCTCACAAAACTTTCGGAAAACGTCGACCGTGACTCGGTTTTTTTAGCACGGACTGAAAACTTCCCTGTTTGATTTTTCGAAGAAGGGTTCGAATTAAGGAACTCTTTTACTGTTTTATGCACTCCGCTTCTTTGAAATAATATTCTAAATCATCAAGCCTTATCATTCCTCACAAAACTTTCGAAAGACGTCGACCGTGACTCGATTTTTTTAGCACGTACTAAAAACTTCGCAGTTTGGGTTTCCGAATAAGGGTTCGATTTGAAGAACTCTTTTACTTTTTTATGCACTCAGTTTCTTAGAAATAATATTCTAAATCATCAAGCCTTATAATTCCTCACAAAACTTTCGAAAAACGTCGACCGTGACTCGGTTTTNCTTCCCTGTTTGGGTTTCCGAAGAAGGGTTCGATTTGAAGAACTCTTTTACTTTTTTATGCACTCCGTTTCTTATAAATAATATTCTAAATCATCAAGCCTTATCATTCATCACAAAACTTTTGAAAAATCTCGACCGTGACTCGGTTTTTTTAGCAGGGACTGAAAACTTCCCTGTTTGGGTTTCCGAAGAAGGGTTCGAGTTGAAGAACTCTTTTACTGTTTTATGCACTAGGTTTCATAGAAATAATATTCTAAATCATAAATCCTTATTATTCCTCTCAAAACTTTCGAAAAACGTCGACCGTGACTCGGTTTTTTTAGCACGTACTAAAAACTTCGCTATTTTGGTTTCCGAAGAAGAGTTCGATTTGAAGAACTCTTTTACTTTTTTATGCACTCAGTTTCTTAGAAATAATATTCTAAATCATCAAGCCTTATCATTCCTCAATAAACTTTCGAAAAACGT
>NW_019272238.1:75483-76898 GCF_002738345.1 Cucurbita maxima
GTTTCCGAAGAAGGGTTCGATTTGAAGAACTCTTTTACTTTTTTATGCACTCCGTTTCTTAGAAATAATATTCTAAATCATCAAGCCTTATCATTCCTAACAAAACTTTCGAAAAACTTCAACCGTGACTCGGTTTTTTTAGCACGTACTAAAAACTTCCCTGTTTGGGTTTCCGAAGAAGGGTTCGATTTGAAGAACTCTTTCACTGTTTTATGCACTCAATTTCTTAGAAATAATATTCTAAATCATCAAGCCTTATAATTCCTCACAAAACTTTCGAAAAACGTCGATCGTGACTCGGTTTGTTTAGCACGGACTGAAAACTTCCCTGTTTGGGTTTCCGAAGAAGGGTTCGATTTGAAGAACTCTTTTACTGTTTTATGCACTCCGTTTCTTAGAAATAATATTCTAAATCATCAAGCCTGATCATTCCTCACAAAACTTTTGCAAAACGTCGACCGTGACTCGGTTTTTATAGCACGTACTAAAACCTTCCCTGTTTGGGTTTTCAAAGAAGGGTTCGATTTGAAGAACTCTTTTACTGTTTTATGCACTCCGTTTCTTAGAAATAATATTCTAAATCATCAAGCCTTATCATTCCTCACAAAACATTCGAAAAACGTCGACCGTGACTCGGTTTTTTTAGCACGGAATGAAAACTTTCCTGCTTGATTTTTCGAAGAAGGGTTCGAGTTGAAGAACTCTTTTACTGTTTTATGCACTCCGTTTCATAGAAATAATATTCTAAATCATCAAGCCTTATCATTCCTCACAAAACTTTCGAAAAACGTCGACCGTGACTCGGTTTTTTTAACACGGACTGAAAACTTCCCTGTTTGGGTTTCCGAAAAAATGTTCGAGTTGAAGAACTCGTTTACTGTTTTATGCACTCCGTTTCTTAGAAATAATATTCTAAATCATCAATCCTTATCATTCCTCACAAAACTTTTGAAAAACGTCGACTGTGACTCGGTTTGTTTAGCACGGACCGAAAACTTCCCTGTTTGGGTTTCCGAAGAAGGGTTCGATTTGAAGAACTCTTTTACTGTTTTATGCACTCCGTTTCTTCGAAATAATATTCTAAATAATCAAGCCTTATCATTCCTCACAAAACTTCCGAAAAACGTCGACTGTGACTCGGTTTTTTTATCACGTACTAAAAACTTCCCTGTATGGGTTTCCGATGAAGGGTTCGATTTGAAGAACTCTTTTATTGTTTTATGCACTCCGTTTCTTAGAAATAATATTCTAAATCATCAAGCCTGATCATTCCTCACAAAACTTTTGCAAAACGTCGACCGTGACTCGGTTTTTTTAGCACGTACTAAAACCTTCCCTGTTTGGGTTTCCAAAGAAGGGTTGGATTTGAAGAACTCTTTTACTGTTTTATGCACTAGGTTTCTTAGAAATAATAT
>NW_019272239.1:0-4879 GCF_002738345.1 Cucurbita maxima
TGCCCAAACCACATACTTCACATTCAATTTCAATAGTTTTATCAAAGCTAGCCAAAACAAATAATGGTTTGCTTAATTTCTTCCTAAGAAAATTGGATGCATTCTCTTGTATTTCTCCCCATTTAAAAATAACATTCTTTTTTACTAAGTCATTCAATAGTTAAGTTATGATTCTAAAATCATTTATAAATCTCTTATAGAGGTTAGCTAACTCATGAAAACTCCAAAATTTACGTGCACTTTTTGGTGTTGGCAAATCCATAATTAATTTAACTTTGTCTTTATCCAAAGCTACTCTACTTTTACCAACTATGAAGCCAATAGAGTGAACTTTTTCCATGCAAAAACTACCCTTACTAAAATTAAATTTCTCTTTTCTATGTGTAATCAAAACTAATTTAACATACTCCACATGCTTAAGCAAAATCTTCAAATAAATTATAATATCATCAATATAAACAACATCATGTTTTCTCATATATTTTCTCAAAACATTATATATTAACGCATAGGTGTACTAGGAGCATTAGTTAACCTAAAAGGCATAACAAGCCATTCATACAATCCAAACTTAATATTGAGAGTTGTTTTCCATTCATCTCCTACGTGCATTCTAATTTGATGATATCTAGATTTCAAAATAATTTTTATAAATAGACACGAATCATGCAATAAATCAAGCATATCATCTAACCTAGGAATAGGATGTCGACATTTTACCGTGATTTTGTTGATGACTCTATTATCCATGCATATGCGCCAAGGTTCATCTTTCTTTGGTACCAATAAGTCTTGTATAGAACATGGACTCAAACTTTCTCGTACATAGCCCTTCTCCATGAGCTCCTCCACTTGCCTTTGAATTTCTTTTGTCTCGGTTGGATTGACTCTATAAGCTGGCTTATAAGGAATGACAGTTCTTGGAATGAAGTCTATTTTATGTTTTTTACCTCTAATGGGAGGTATTTTTTTTATCTTGAAACATGTCTTCAAATTCCTATAAAAGAGATTGTAAAACACCTCTCCAACTTAAGTACAAAGATCGATTTTTGTGAAAGTCTTCTCACCTCTCCAACTGTAGCCAAATAACTCTCTCTCTTTTTTTTTTCTTCAATTTCATCCCTTTTTTCATTCATTATTTTTTTCTCTACTTTTTCACTCAACTCTTGTTTTTCTTTTAACTCTTTTTCCTCAAATTCTTTCTTTCTTTCCTCAACTTTAATTGATCAACAAATACATTTGCAGAACTCAAAGGTACAAGAATGGTTTTTCATACTTTTTTTTACAAAAGAATACCTATTCAAATAGCCATCATACAACCCTCCGGTAAATTGCCAGATCGACCAAGCAATATGTCTCCAGCATGCATTTGCAACACATCACAAAGAACTGCATCCTTATATTTTCCCAAAGTAAAAGATATTAAAGATTGGGAAATTACCTTCATTGTTCCACTATCATTGAGTTATTGGAGCTTGTAAGATTTAGGATGATCTTGAGTTGAAATTTGCAACCTTTTGATCAACATAGTACTTACTACATTGGTGCAACTTCCACTATCAATGATAAGACTACAAGCAATCCCCTTGACTAAATACCGCGTGTGAAATAGGTTGTCTCTTTGATCATCAACATCATGAGTTTTAAGAAGTCTTCTTGTAATAAAAGCCAAATAAATACCATTTTCTAGTTTCTTCTCATTCTTCTGGACTTCTTCAACTAGATCATTGATCTCCCCTCCATTTTTCTCGTCTTGGTTCATGATTTTACAAACAGTAGTTTTATAAGCTTAGGACCTCACACACTCAACTTACTGATTTTACACTCAGGAACACTCGTGTTTAACACACAAAGGTAGGCTATTTGGAAGAGGTAATAATTTCTTATGAAGGTAGATAATATGGATAAAGCAATTCTGATAGCAGCGAGCTATTCAAGACAATCAAGACAAGGTAATTATGTAGTAACAACAAAATAAAACCAAGAAATGAACAAATAAATAAGGGACAAAAATATTTTTGGATATAATTGCACACTGAAAAAAAATGAATTGCAAAGAGAATGGTTGTGAAGATCGAACACAACAATTCCAGATTTATATGTTTTAGGGAAAAATGAGAATAGAAATTTATTTGATCTTCAAATAAACGTGCAAATCGACTAATGATAAGAATATATTAAGGACAATATGATAAGATTTTTTTTTCTTTCAAGATCTAAATATGATCTTTAATAGGACACTAAGAACAAAGTAGAAGGATAATGAAGAACATTCGAAATGACAGTAAGAAAATAAATGACAGATTTAAAGAGACGATAAACAATAACGGAAATTAAAGATAAAATCAATTCTAGAGTCGGCCACAAAAATGCAACCTGGCTCTGATACCAAACTGATAAGGCAACCCTGATCCTCAGCCCAACGATCCAAGCTTTTATTTTAGCAAGAACCCTTGAATCAAAGTAATTAACACTTCCTTATGCGAAATTTGGATCAACCAAGAGATAAGGCTAGAATTAGATTACCTCTCACGATCGAAGTTATAGAAGCAAGATTTGGAACCTTGTTCTAAATTGAGTCACTCCACAATATAACTTGATCAAGGCTTGATTGAATGGCTCAGGTGCAATTCTACCACAAGAATTGCTTGAAACTTAGAAATGGCAAATATGATGCCCGAATTTCTAAGGGAAACGTCTTAATTTGAGATATGAATTACATTCATCAACGAATCTAATTTTTACATAACATATTGTGGGTATTTATAGTCTCCTGACAAAAGACATTTGTGGCCGGGATTCAATCTCGATATGTTTGTGGACGGGATGTATTCCCGATCCTCTTTAATCTCCACAAAGAATAAGTCAAATTGACCATTTGACTTTTACATAATTTATGAAATTAAACATAGTTTTTTTTTAACAAACGTTGATGTGCTTGAGTGGTTAATGCGACAGATTTGAAATTAATTGAGCTCTTTACGCTTAGGTTCGAGTTCTGTCATGTAAAGCATAACGATCGTTGTCCTTCCATTGGATATATACGTCCGTACCCTAGTGATGGGATAGGGGTATCCCCCCAGATGCATGAACACACAAACATAATGCATGAGGTCCCCACTACTTCTACATCACGTTCTATGCTTCATGTCTTTCTCATTTTCAATTTACATTTCATACATATTCTTATCGGGATTATGATTCCAGACAGTTTACCGTATATCATGTCATACAATTCATGCTGTTTACATTCAAACATTTCATACAATCATGCCATAACCATTCAAGAACAACATATCGTTACATGCATTACATAATGTCTCCTATCCATTAACGTTCTTATACCTATCATAGACATATCATTACGTAATGTACCTTAGTCATATCATCACAAGAATGTATCCTAACACTATCGTTCTATCAATCTATCACAAACCTATCCCTTTCTACCCATAACCTAACCATATTCTTTCATCAATCTCTCCTATCCATAGTAGCACTCCGGTATGTAACCTAACCTTAACGTTTCATGAACATATCTTACTCCTATCATTACATTTCATTTTGTACATCCTTCTCGTATCCTATCTCAAACATATCCTTGAGCACATCGTACCATAATTATTATCATACAATCCACATGTTATAACATAATATAACATATAGGAAGCATATCGATCCACAGACAATTCGCACAGATCAATATATATGACACGTGCAGAACCACAGGGCACGTGTCAACTTCAAATATAACCATGCCAATAGTAAGGTCACTTACCTTGCTCGCTTAAGTCGTTGTCACAAATATATCTTTAATGAAAGTTCGATTCCGTTCTTTGAAATCCGAGTTAACCTATATGATGAGCTCATGACATCTGTTTCAAATTGGAACCCTATAAAATTATTTCCCTAATTTACATTGGTCACACTACCCTCTTATCAAAATTCTGATCTTGTGTGTTAGACAAAATTTAAAGAAGCTCACTTCACTCTGATATTTCCTATTTGATTGTTAAATACTGTTTAACAAATATTTCTCAATCTCTCTCTCTCTCTCTCTCTCTCTCTCTCTCTCTCTCTCGTTATTTTCATTTTGTAAATAGGTTTTGTTTTCAATTGTGTAAACAGATATTACTGGCCAATTTTAAGTCTATTGTTTATAGATCTACCAACTAAAATTTTATTAAATCTATAATTAATTTTATATGGGATATGATTATTACTGACCCGTAAGATATGAAAGAAGATTTGATCCTATTTACCGTAATAACTGAGAAAAATCCCTAAATATGTAAGATCCTAAATTAATTTCTTTTAACCATAACTATAGAGAAAAAGGAAATCTGAGATGGGATGTTACGTAATAACGGACAAAAAGAGAGAATTGTGGGAAGGGATGGGAGATTTGTGGAGAGAGGTGAGGAATTTTTTTTTTTTTAAATTGTAATTTTAATTAATTAATTAATTAATTTATTATTATTATTATTTTAACTATTTTTTTTATTTTATTTATTTCTTTATTTATTTTTGGGCTATTACAAAAATACTTTATGGACCAAAGTTTCTTTTAGAGAGATATAAAGTAATAGCCCAAAATAAAATTAATAAATAAAAATAATTATAAAAATAAATAGTTAAATAACAATAATAATAATAAATAAACAAAAATAACATTTTCTCCTTCTCTCCACTAACCTCCCATCCCTCCCCACAATTATCTCATCAGCCCATGGCCAACGGCAAAAAAAAAATAGAAAAAGAAGTAAAATGACTTTCAACATAAATAGATTTGTCATGTGCCTTCTCGAGCAGGATTACAGGACAAAAAGAAAGTCCATACACGCGCTCACGTGCTTTTCTAGCACCAAAGAAGTTTTCT
>NW_019272239.1:5579-5764 GCF_002738345.1 Cucurbita maxima
GTTTCAATTCATGCCACATTGAAGAAGAATGAAGTTTGATTGTTATAAATTTTGGGTGTGTTACAATTTAGAGTAATTTAGAGTTATTATATTTTAAGACTTTTTATTTACTTTAGGTTACAATTATATGAACCAAAAGACATCAATCATACAATATACTTCAATGAAGATGTGAAGAAAAGGTT
>NW_019272239.1:5893-6411 GCF_002738345.1 Cucurbita maxima
TTTACTTTATGTTACAATTATATAATGGCTAATTATGGTCATTAAGTATGAATGTTAAACTATTGGAATGCCTTTAATAGTTGAGGCTATATAAAGGCCATGTATGTTGTATTTGTAGGTAGACTTGGAAAATACAGTAAAAGAAGCATTTGTGCTTTTTTTAGCCAATGGCTAAGTTTCTTTGCAATTCTATGTAATTTAGGTTGCATGTAAAATCATTCAAGCTTGACATGATCAATCTTACATATGAAGTGATTCGAATNTCTCAATCAAGTGTTCTTGTCTTGAGATATTGGATCAACAAGAATCATTCAAGGTAGACATGATCGATCTTGCTTGTGGAGTGATTCGAATCTCAAACAATGTTCTTGTCTTGAGATATTCGATCAATAAGGTAATCCGAATCTTACTCCCCTTGTAGTGATTTCCACATATCACAATGTACTCCAATTCAGTGTGGGAACTTGTAGATCAACCAGATGGGATAAAACCTATTAGTTGCAAATGGATCTATAAGA
>NW_019272239.1:8004-8252 GCF_002738345.1 Cucurbita maxima
ATGATAGATTGATAGAACGATAGCGTTAGGATACGTTCCTGTAACGATATGACTAAGGTACGTTCATGAAACAATATCACTATGATAGGTATAAGAATGTTAAGGCTGTGATAAATTAGGGAACGATATGACCATGAAGTTTTTACGATACGATATGATTATGATACGACACCTGAATGACAGATAAATATATATATACACACACATTGTGATATGATATGAAAATAATATGAAATATGTTATGGTAC
>NW_019272239.1:8480-8934 GCF_002738345.1 Cucurbita maxima
TTTTTTTATGAGTATGTATTGTATGTATGTATTTTATGTATTATATGCATGATTAAAATACAAATTGAGCAATATGGATGAGTATGTTATGCATGATGGATGAAATTACCAAAATGCCCCATGATAAAATTTCGTATGTATGTCGTTTTCTATGCTTTCCATTGCGTAGGAAATTATAATTGGTAAGAGCGACATGTGCTTCGCAAGCACTAGAGAATCTTGATAAGATTAAGACGCGATAGCGTGTGCAGAATCTTGATAATGTCCATAGATTTCTAGTGGACTAAATATGATTAGAATCAAGAATGTCTGTCTCCTTAGCCACTGAAAAATATCAAAGTTGGGTGGAAAACTTTATTATTTTTAATTTCATAATGTTTGGAATTGTCAAATGGTCAAATTGACTTCGTCTTTCGTGGTGATTTAAGGGGGTCGAGATTAAACCATGGCCACA
>NW_019272239.1:9036-10340 GCF_002738345.1 Cucurbita maxima
GTGGTAGAATTGCATCCGAGCCATTCAATCAAGCCTTGATTAAGTTTGATTGCGGAGTGACTCGATTTAGAACAAGGTTTCCAAATCTTTCTTCTAGATCTTCGATCATAAGAGGTAATCTACGATCAAAGATCTAGAAGTAAGATATGAAAACCTTGTTCTAAATCGAGTCACTCCGCAATCAAACTTAATCAAGACTTGATTGAATTGCTCGGATGCAATTCTACCACAAGAATTGCTTGAAACTTAGAAATGACAAATATGATGTTCGGATTTCCAAGGAAAACATCTCAATTTGAGATCTGAATTACATTCATCCACGAATCTGATTTTTACATAACATATTGTTGGTATTTATAGTCTTCTGACAAAAGATGTTTGTGGCCGCGATTCAATCCCGATCCCCTTTAATCTCCACAAAAGACGAAGTCAATTTTGACCATTTGACCATTGCAAAATGAAAATGAAAAAAACCATAAAATCTTTTAACAAACGTTGATAGATTTTAGTGGTTAAAGAAATAAACTTGAAATCTATTAGACTTCACTCGTGTAGGTTTTAAAGTTTTCCAACTTCAACCGTGCAAATATTCAATTGTCCTTCGTCAATCGTATCAACTTCTAATTCTACAAATGATGGTTGAACCGATCCGATCCAATTTTGTACATGAAGAATGAATGTTTGTTGAATCTTCTTCTTCTTCGATCGTGTAATAGGTCCAGTTGGAACATTTGGAACACCGTGATTCTTATCATTTTTCCCCTCTTCAAAAGGATTCATCCTCAAATCAGAAAAATCATCACCTACATCAAAAGAACTCAAGTCAGCAACATTGAAAGTAGAATGTACTTAAAAGTCTCCGGGAAGATCAATTTTATATGCATTGTTATTAATTCTTTTAAGGACTTGATAAGAGCCATCCCCTCTTGGATGTAACTTTGTCTTCCGTTGAGATGGGAATCGCTCCTTGCAAAAATGTATCCAAACCCAGTTACCAGGTTTAAAAATGATTTCCTTCTGTCCTCTGTTAATCCTTGAAGCAACCTTGAAATTTTGGTTCTCAATTCTCTCCTTCACCTCTTTGTGCAATGTTTTAATCAAGTCTGCTTTACTGGTGGCTGCGTCACTCACAAACATATTAGAAGGAATAGGAAGCAAATCAAGAGGTGTAAGTGGATAAATCCCCTCTTGGATGTAACTTTGTCTTCCATTGAGATGGAAATCGCTCCTTGCGAAAATGTATCCAAACCCAGTCACCAAGTTTAAAAATGATTTCCTTCCGTCCTTTGTTAATCCTTGAAGCA
>NW_019272239.1:10361-26038 GCF_002738345.1 Cucurbita maxima
GCTTTACTTGTGGCTTCGTCACTCCAAACATATTAGAAGGAATAGGAAGAAAATCAAGAGGCGTAAGTGGATTAAATCCATAAACAACTTCGAAGTCAGGAGTGGACTCTTGGGCAAGTGCCATAGATGTCGTCCTCAACTCTTTTGTTTTAAAATGTTTTGAGTTAGTTTCTTATTTTGTGTTTTAAATATTGTCGTGCTATAAATTACTTATGTGCGCACACTATTTTGTTATAATATTGTCTCACCCTCTGATCGCCTTCATGATTCCATTAGTCTCAGACCTCTAAAGGTGTTCAATCCTAAGTCTCGACCCACCAACCTACGTCCTTACCCTAGACTTAACTCGATTTTGTTGCTTATTCTCAAAAGAGAGGGATCACACAATCATTAACCAGGAGTCACACATGCTCAATGGGGCGATAACATCCATCCAGCACCCAGAGTGCTGATAAATAAACATCTCATCCATTGTCATAGCATGATTACTTACACCATCAGTAAAGTATATCAAGACAGTATATTGGGTAAGACAAGAAATTTCAACAACTAGCAAGTATGTTTTCACTCTTAGTAAGTTTCCTAGGTAGTTGTTAATCAAGAATACCTAGGATAAATTTTACTAACATGCATTCATAAGCAAGCGAATTGTACAAGTATTGCTTCGTAGTTTTTCGTGTTGTTACTTACAGATTTGTCATGTGCCTTCTCGAGTAGGATTACAGGACAAACAGAAAGTCCATACACGTGCTCACGTGCTTTTCAAGCACAAAAGATATTCTCTACGCGCGTTACATCTGGCGGTGGTACAATCAGGGGGACGCGTGTCATTGGTTAGTGAACAGGTCGGGTAAAATTTTGAGCACGTGGATCGAATTCCAGTTCTTTGGTACTGTTTGAGTTACAGAGGGTAGACTGGGTCATGTGCGGTTTAGCGAGTAAAGTGGTGTCTCACAACAAGTCCTCATTGACGGGTTGGCCCATCATTCTTGCCACGTTGTGATACATTTCAACTTTTTGCTAATACGCTTCTCTTTCTCGTCGCCAGCAGCGTATCCACAGTCGATTCTTCCAACGTTCAATTTTTCAAGATTTCGCTGAGCAACGCATCTCAATCTTTTTTTTTTGGATTGCTTTTTATCTTCCAATCGTTAACTAGAAATGACTTGGTTTATTCACGAAAAATAAAGATTTATAATCAACCAATTTGATGCCATTTTTTTTTAATTTTTAAGAAGAAAGAGACCATAATAATTGAGTTCAAATTTTAAAAAAAAATATATTTTCTTATCAAAATTATAAGTCTCTCGAATCTAATTCTAAAACAAATCATGGTCGAGTTTCAACACGAAACTTGTAAGAATCCTTTCCAGGAACATCGTAGTCAAATCGAACGATCCTACAACCAAAACTGACACTCATCGATCCTCTTACTAGGACTAGAGATAAATCTTTTGCCAAATTTTTCATTTAAGTGTCTTATTCGCGCGTCCTCTTTACTTTCTTGTTTTTCGTCCTTCCACAAAAACCCAAATTCTCCCTTTCTCTCTCTTCTTTGTTTTCTATACACGTCATCCCAGACCCCTCAAATTATAAGGTAGAAAAAATTAGCTTTTTGTCCGGTGGATTTTTATCTAAATTTTTCTTAATTTGATAAATTTTGAATTTTTGTTCCAAGGTTTCTCAAGCATTTTTTTTCCTTCTACACTTAGATTCACCCTCTATGTCAATAATAAAATCCAAATATTTCTAAATTTAAGGTATTAAAGTAAGAGTTATGTATCTGTGATACATTTCAACTTTTTGCTAATACGCTTCTCTTTCTCGTCGCCAGCAGCGTATCCACAGTCGATTCTTCCAACGTTCAATTTTTCAAGATTTCGCTGAGCAACGCATCTCAATCTTTTTTTTTTTGGATTGCTTTTTATCTTCCAATCGTTAACTAGAAATGACTTGGTTTATTCACGAAAAATAAAGATTTATAATCAACCAATTTGATGCCATTTTTTTTTGAAATGACTTGGTTTATTCACGAAAAATAAAGATTTATAATCAACCAATTTGATGCCATTTTTTTTTTAATTTTTAAGAAGAAAGAGACCATAATAATTGAGTTCAAATTTTAAAAAAAAATATATTTTCTTATCAAAATTATAAGTCTCTCGAATCTAATTCTAAAACAAATCATGGTCGAGTTTCAACACGAAACTTGTAAGAATCCTTTCCTGGAACATCGTAGTCAAATCGAACGATCCTACATCCAAAACTGACACTCATCGATCCTCTTACTAGGACTAGAGATAAATCTTTTGCCAAATTTTTCATTTAAGTGTCTTATTCGCGCGTCCTCTTTACTTTCTTGTTTTTCGTCCTTCCACAAAAACCCAAATTCTCCCTTCCTCTCTCTTCTTTGTTTTCTATACACGTCATCCCAGACCCCTCAAATTATAAGGTAGAAAAAATTAGCTTTTTGTCCGGTGGATTTTTATCTAAATTTTTCTTAATTTGATAAATATTGAATTTTTGTTCCAAGGTTTCTCAAGCATTTTTTTTCCTTCTACACTTAGATTCACCCTCTATGTCAATAATAAAATCCAAATATTTCTAAATTTAAGGTATTAAAGTAAGAGTTATGTATCTGTTGCGGCTCGAGTGTTACCACTCGAATTCGTCAAGAATGAATGAAGCGTAGGCAAGCATTTCCTTTTTTCTAATTTAATTTCTTGAAATGAAGTTCTAAACTTTTGGTAGGTTCATATTGGGGGAATTTCACCCAAGATTCATACACGAAGCTAGAGTTCATTACGATCTAAAGGCAGTTTGTCATTGAATTTAAAGAAATGGTAAATTTCGTAAGTTTTAAATTATGGACCGAATTTACACTTTATTATTTTTTTTTTTGTGGCTAAAATAAACTTAAGAGAAAATACCTATGTGAACCCTTAAGAAGTTACAAAATTTAGAAGAAATTAGATAGGAAATAGAAACCTCGTCATATTTCTAAAATAATGAATGTTGGAAAAAAGGGAGAAGGCACGTTAGACGACGTTGGCAGTAGTGAGTCTGAAGCTCAATAGGACAAGTGGCAAATGCTGAGCAGAGAGAATCATTCAGCTTCTAATTGTGAGATGCATGTAGGTTAACCCGATCCCTGAACCTGGATTCCATCAAAAGCTTGCGTGTGCAACTCGTTAACCTTCGACCCAAACAAAAAATGCAACCCGAACCCGATCCAATGACTCAATGAGTAACCGAGATCTACAAAAAACCTCCATGTGTGAAATTGCACGTGAAAAGCCTTTCCCGACGTGTGTAAGCGCATGTGAGTCTCATTTTGTTTGTTCGACCTCCGTTTGTCAGTTTTTTATCTTGACTTCGATATTAACATATTTATGCTTGAATTAGGATCTATGAGAGAAATTTCATAAATTCTTGAGCTCCAAACATGTGGAATAGCTAGCTCAAGAAGGTAAACGTTATTCAAGTAAGTAACCACATAGACTTTAGGCAAGTAATACTTGTAGAGATCGCTAGGACATGATAGCATGCGAGCATTCCTTAACTTAGGTGGTCAAAAATACATGTTAACGACCTCAGAAAAGCTTTTTTTTTTTTATGAGTATGTATTGTATGTATGTCTTTTATGTATTATATGCATGATTAAAATAAAAATTGAGCAATATGGAGGAGTATGTTATGCATGATGGAGGAAATTACCAAAATGCCCCTATGATAAAATTTCGTATGAATGTCGTTTTCTATGCTTTCTATTGTGTAGGAAATTAGAATTGGTAAGAGCAACATGTGCTTCGCAAGCACTAGAGAATCTTGATAAGATTAGGACGCGATAGCATGTGTAGAATCTTGATAAGGTCCATAGATTTCTAGTGGACTAAATATGATAAGAATTAAGAATGATCCTTTGAGATCCAAGTAAACCTATGCAAGTTCACGACACTTAATTAGCACGGATCGAGCAAAATGAAATACAGATGGAAATCTAGAATATTGTTAACGAAATAGAAAAGAAAAATAAAAGAAAAATACAGGAAGAAAAACAAAGAAAAAGGAGATATTGTAAGCCAAATGGTTAACTGAAAAGAATAGAATAGAATAGAAAAGAAATAAAAGAAAGAAATACCATAAGAAAATTTAAGCGAAGATGTGGGAGCAAGAATTAATTAAAAGAAAAAGAGGAATTTGAAGAATTAAAATAAATACGGTTAATTTTAAAAATACATAGATGAAATTTAATAGAGTAAATGGTGAACATAATTAAAATTAATAAAAAGGGAAGTAGATGAAAAAGAGGAAATTTAATAGAGAAAAAATTAAGAATTTGGGAACATTAAAAGATAAAACTGAAGAAATATCATGTCAAGAAACTCCATCAAATTTTTTGTAGTAACAATATCTTTCCTAACACAGAGTCTCTAATGTTCACATGAAGTCCAAGAATTGAAATTGAAATTGATGTCATGGTTCATATAGGTTGACTTGAATATAAAGGACAAACTCAAACTTTCTAAATAATAAATTGGTGACACCAGCCGAAGCTAATCAGGTAAGTGGCCATACTATCGGCATGGTTATATTTGATGTTGACACGTGCCTTGTGGTTCTGCACGTGTCATATATATTGATATGTGTGAATTGTTTATTGATCGATATGCTTATGATATGGTATTCATATGTTATAATATGTGAATTGTATGTTAATACTTATAGTACGATGTGTTCAATAATATGTTTGAGATAGGATGTGAAAAGGATGCATTGAACGTAATGTAATGATAGGAGTAAAATATGTTGATGAAACGTTAAGGTTAGCTTACGTATAGAAGTGCTATGGATATGAGAGATTGATTAAAACGATATGGTCACAATCGATTGATAAAAGTTTATGGTTAGTTTATGGGTAGAGAGGGATAAAATTATGATAGATTGATAGAACGATAGCGTTAGAATACGTTCCTGTAATGATATGATTAAGGCACGTTCATGAAACGATATCACTGAGTTAGGTATAAGAATGTTAAGGCTATGATAAACTAAGGAACGATAAGACCATGAAGTGTTTACGATACGATATGATTATGATACGACACGTGAATGACAGATATATATATATATATATATATATATATATATATATACATTGTGATATGATATGAGAATGATATGAAATATGTTATGGTACGAAACATGTGATAACTACTTGTTTATGATATGATGATATATTGTGATGGTATATGTTATGGTATGATAGGTATGAAATGTTACATCTTTCCAGTAAAGTTATGTGATGGATTATGTGATGTTTATCCGTGTATGCGTGATACATACATGAAATATGTTATAGAGGGAAGGAGAAAAGAAATGAAATAAATGTTATCTTATGAATAAAAATCATGGGACATCGTGCATGTATGTATGTCATGTGTATCGGGATACTTCCCCGTTATGTTATGCTAGTACGGATGCATACCTTCGATATTTATGCTCGGCATGTTATCATGAAGACCTTTTCTTTTATGAGGGTTCAGTGACGTGTATTGTGTTGTGCTCGAAAAAGTCCGGCCTAAAGGGCACGTATACCAATCTGTCTGATAGGTCCATGTATGCGTACGTGGGCGTATGTTGAAAAGTACCATGCATCCAACTCTGCCAATAATTGAAAAAAGACACTAGTGGTGGTTCGAAACCTGTTCGTGAGGAAACAGAAATTTGAACTACAAAAGGTTGGTACGACCTTGAGTTTTAATACTTATGAACATGCTAGTTATTTACTATAATTAGTGTTCCAAGAGTGCCTAACATCCAAATTTCTTTGCATTTGTAATATTAACTCCATCAATGGGTATCAGAGCAAGTTTTAGGCACTTTATTTACATTAATTTAAGCATGGTGGGTATCATTTCACAAATGAAATTTTGTGATTGCTAAAGTGGATGTTTTTGATTTTGGCATTTTTTTTATGCTTCCATTTGATACAATTATTGTAATTGGCCTAATGTGTATGGGCTTTAATGAGTGAAGAAAGGTCTGTAATTTTTATGGAGTCATTAGAATCCATTTTAGGTTGTAATTGATCGAAAATGGAAGAGAAAGCAAGCTGAACTGAAGAAGAAGATGGAAGAGGTGGTTCGAGTGTTTTTTTCTGCCATTGGGGTACAGTTCAACGTTTTTAGGGGTTGGTTCGCCCAGTTCGTGATCCTCGGGAGAGGTTCAAGTTATTTTTAATTATTAATATAATAATTTAGTTAATTGCTTGCTTTAATATGCCGAAACCAATCCACTTTAGCGTGTTTAATTAATTATGCATTATGAATGTATGTTTTAATTAAATAAGTATGTCATATAGATTTAAAATCCCACCATAGGCTAAGCATGTTTCATGCATTCAAAGTATGTTATAAGTGTTATAATGTATAGTATGCATGTTGAGGGTTCAATGAGTGATAGATATAAATTCTTATATTATTGCATGGAATGGATGATTATATAATTGTTATATAAAGCATGTTAGATGCATGTTATAGGTTATTTTCAACGTCATAAAACGAGAAAGATGTTAAAATCTATAATAAAGATAAGTGCATGCTCACTTAGGGTTAAGAACCAAACACGATCAATTTTAATAGTTAAAATAGGTCGATGTCTTATAAAATCGCGGTTACAAGAAAGCTCACCTGACACGATCTTGTCTAAGGCTGGAGGTACTTAAGTTGACGGTTTACGAAACATCTACTACCTGGAGATCGGACCAGTACTTGAACTTAGTTAGCCTAGTTTTATGAGCATGCTTAAGTGATATAAGTTTTAGAAAAATCACCTAGACTTAAGTTATATTTAATTAGCCGGAATATACCTAAGTAATGAGTATACCCAACCGTAAAAAATACTTAGTGTGAGGAAAAAGGTATATGAGATACATCGTTTTTCTTTCACGCTCTCTGAAAATTCACACCGTGTTGATTAGGTTTGTCCTTCAACAAGAGTTGTTGATGGAGCTGCACTTCTAGTTAATCACTTTCGTCTCAAGAGTTGAGAATGCCTCGACGTAGTGGGAGGGTTATAACTCAACCCAATCGTTACTTGGGTTTCGCAGAAACACAAGTCATCATACCTGATGATAGCGTTGAGGATCCATTGACCTATAAACAGGCAATGAATGACGAAGATAGAGATCAGTGGATCAAAGTCATGAATCTTGAAATGGAGTCAAAGTACTTCGATTCAGTCTGGGAACTTGTAGATCAACCAGATGGGATAAAACCTATTGGTTGCAAATGGATCTATAAGAGAAAACGAGACTAAATCGGTAAGGTACAGACCTTTAAAAATCGACTTGTAGCAAAGGGTTATACCCAAAGAGAGGGGGTGGACTATGAAGAAACCTTCTTTCTGTTGGATTTTATGTCCTAAAACTCATAGTTTGTAAACAAAAACATATTCTATTTTTAATAAAGTTATTATTGTTGTTTATTCAGTAAATATTGTTATTGAATAAAGTGAACTTTACGATCATTAATCTAAATTCAATAAACTAAGAACACTTTGGCTATAGTACGATTACTTGAACTATATGTAGAGACATAAGAGTTGATCAAGTTCAAGTATATAGTCAAAATGATCTATAGTATAAGGATAAGGCTGAGTACCTTATTCTGGGGCCCACTTTTGTATATGATATAAACAATGTGATCACTGAAATTGTACATGTGAAGACATGTGAGTGGGGGTGTCTTATGCAATGAGTATTGCATAAGATCGGACCATGAAGAAAATCGCTCCCACTTTATAATGTCGTTTACTGTTGAGACAAATTTTCTTTTCATTCGATGACCTAGGTAACTCAATCTTAATCCTAAACTAACCATGAACTCCAGTTTATTCGGAATTATCCTTAGATTTGCATGGGTGAGAGTGGCTGAAGTTCTCCGACTCAATAGGCTTCCCATTTCAGAGGTAAGACTGGGTAAATGGCTGGGGACGAGGGGTGCAAGATGGAATTCACTCCTACCCACTTTTAGGGATAGAAGAGAGGTAGTTCCCTTAAGTACTGACTCTAGGTCTTGAACAAGGGGCCCCACCCTCTCATTGGCCTGAGAGGGATTTGGTTTACTGGTTGGACCACAAATCAATTGTTCACTAGAGGATCAGTGAGACATAAGAAATAAGAAGTAACTTCAGGGATAAAACGGTAAATTGACCCAGCTCTAGTTACGAACAACTTGTGAAGGATCGACTTACTAATCATGGCTATATCAAATGGACAGAAATATATCTATAGTGAGGGGAGTGCAACTACTAGGCTATAGTGGAATGTCCTAGTAGTTAACGAATGTTGGTTAACAAAGTTAATGAGTTTAACTGGTTAATCTTGGATCGTTGGAGCCCATGATCTATAGGTCCATTAGGTCCCTCTGCTAGCTCATATCGGACTAAACCATAGAAAAGTGCAACGAGTGAGTTCAAAGTGTTCGAAGTCAAATTAAGGAGAATGCACTACATATATACGATATATTTAACCGCATTTTTGTTCAATTTACGAATTAAACAACAAGAGAGAATCTGAGATATCTAAATAAGATTTAAATATCTTAATCAAGTATGTCTCGGAATTAATTGGGATTGACATTTGAATCTATATTAAATAGTTTAATTAATCATTTAATATTACTTTAATTTGAAATTTATAATTCAAATTGATTGTTAAATCAAAATGAAGAAAGTCAAAATGTTGACTTTTATTTAATGGAAAAGTCCATGTCAGTGGAATTTTAAGGTGTCAAAATTTTGTTTAACTAAACTTGCATGCTTGCCAAATAAACCCCACAAGTTTGAGTGAAATTTTGAGTGTCAAATTTTGGTTAACTCAAGCATGCATGCTTGCCACATAATCCCAAACATTTGAGTGGAATTTTGAGTGTCAAAATTTGGTGATCTCAAATTTGCATGAACATGCAAACATGACTCTATAAATAGAGTGATCATAAAACATGAAAGGTTTTTTTCTTTGTGAAAAACCTTGAGAAAAACCTCTCACAAACATTCTCTGCATATATACAAAATCCCTCCAAAGTTTAGTCACTCACCAGATTCCACAATCCCGTTCTAAGGCCGGAGGATAGTGGAGAAGACACTAGTGGTGGTTCAAAACCGGTTCATGAGGAAAAAGGAATTTTAACTACAAAAGGTTAGTATTCAAACTCATTAAGTTTTAATACTTATGAACATGCTAGTTATTTACTATAATTGATGTTCTAAAAGTGCCTAAGATCCAAATTGCTTCTGCATGTGTTATATTAACACCATCAATTGGTATCAGAGCAAGTTTTAGGCACTTTATTTACATTAATTTGATCATGGTGAGTACCATTCCATGAATGAAATTTTGTGGTTGCTAAAGTGGATGGTTTTTGTTTTGACATTTTTTTATGCTTCCATTTGATACAATTTTTGTAATAAGCCTAATGTGTATGGGCTTTAATGAACGAAGAAAGGTCTGTAATTTTTATGGAGTCATTAGAGTCCACTTTAAGTTGTAATTGATCGAAAATAGAAGCGATAGCAAGCTGAACCGAAAAAGAAGATGGAAGAGGTGGTTCGGGTGGTTTTTCTACCTTTGGGGTCCGGTTCAATGTTTTTAAGGGTTAGTTCGCCCAGTTCGTGAGCGTTGGGAGCGGTTCAAGTAATTTTTAATTATTAATGTAATAATTTAGTTAATTGCTTGTTTTAAAATGCCAAAACCAATCACCTTTAGCGTGTTTAATTAATTATGCATTATGAATGTATGTTTGAATTAAATAGAAAATGTATATGCATAAAGTATGTCATATAGATTTAAAATCCCACTATAGGCTAAGCATGTTTCATGCATTCCAAGTATGTTATAAGTGTTATAATGTATAGTATGCATGTTGAGGGTTCCATGAATGATAGATATAAATTGTTATATTATTGCATGCAATGGATGATTATATAATTGTTATATAAAGCATTTTAGATGCATGTTATAGGTTAGTTTCAATTTCATAAAACGAGATAGACGTTAAAATCTATAATAAAGATAAGTGCATGCTCACTTAGGGTTAAGAACCAAGCACGATCAATTTTAATAGTTAAAATAGGTCGATGTCTTACAAAATTGCAGTTACAAGAAAGCTCACCTGGCACGATCTTGTCTAAGGCTAGCGGTACTTAAGTTGACAGTTTACGAAACACCTACTACCTGGAGATCGGACCAGTACTTGAGTTTAGTTAGCCCAGTTTTATGAGCATGCTTAAGTGATACAAGTTTTAGAAAAATCACCCAGACTTAAGTTATATTTAATTAGCCAGAATATACCTAAGTAATAAGTATACCCAACCGTCTAAAATACTTAGTGGGAGGAAAAAGGTATATGAGATACATCGTTTTTCTTTTAAGCTCTCTGAAAAATTCACACCACGAAATTCATATCGAACTAAACCATAGAACAGTGTGACGAGTGAGTCCGAAGTGTTCGAATTCAAATTAGGGAATATGCGCTGCATATATACGATATATTTAACAGTATTTTTATTTTATTTATGAATTAAACAAAACGAGAGAATGTAAGATAATTAAATAAGATTTAAATATTTTAATCAAATATTTGTCCGAATTTATTGGGATTGGCATTTGAATTAATGTTAAATATTAATTAAATAGTTTAATTAATCTTTTAATATTACTTTAATTTGAATTTAATTGTTGAGATAAAATAAAAAAAATTAACATGTTGACTTCATTTAATAGAAAAATCAATGCTTTCCAAATAAACCCTACAAATTTGAGAGGAATTTTGAGTGTTAAAATTTGGTTAACTCAAACTTGGATGCTTGAGTGTTAAAATTTGGTAATCTCAAATTTGCATGAACATGCAAACATGACTCTATAAATAGAGTGATCAAGGTATATGGAACTTCTCCCTTGGAAAAACCTTGAGAAAAACTGTGTATCCACCGTTGATTCTTCCAACGTTCAATTTTCCAAAAAAACATGACTCAATGTATATATGTAGTGCATTCTCCCTATTACGCTTCTCTCTCCTCTCCAGCAGCTATGTATCCACGGTCAATTCTTCCAACGTTCAATTTTTCAAGATTTCGGTGAGCGACGCATCTCAATAATTTTTTTGGATTGCTTTTTATCTTCCAATCGTTAACTAGAAATTACTTGGTTTATTCACGAAAAATAAAGATCTCGAATCAACCAATTTGATGCCTTTTTTTTTTTTTTAATTTTTAGGAAGACAGAGACCATAATAATTGAGTTCAAATTTTGAAAAAAATAGATTTTCTTATCGAAATTATAAATCTCTCGAATCTAATTCTGAAACAAATCATGGTCGAGTTTCAACACGAAACTTGTAAGAATCCTTTCCTGGAACATCGTAGTCAAATTGAACTATCCTACAACCAAACCTGACACTCATCGATCCTCTTACTAGGACTAGAGATAAATCTTTTGCCAAATTTTTCATTAAAGTGTCCGATTGACGTCCTATTTACTTTCTTGTTTTTCCTCCTTCCACAAAAACCGAAATTCTACCTTCCTCTCTCTTCTTTGCTTTCTATACCGGTCAACCCAGACCCCTCAAATTATAAGGTAGAAAAAATTACCTTTTTGTCTAGTGGATTTTTATCTAAATTTTTCTTAATTTGATAAATATTGAATTTTTGCTCCAAAGGTTCCCTAAGGCTTCTCAAGCATTTTTTTTTTCCTTTCTTGAGATTCACCCTCTATGTCAATAATAAAATCCAAAAATTTTCAAATTTAAGGTATTAAAGTAAGAGTTATGTATCTGTTGCGGCTCGGGTGTTACTATTCAAATCCGTCAAGAATAAATGAAGCGTAGGAAAGCATTTCATTTTTTCTAATTTAGCTTCTTGAAATTAAGTTCTAAACTTTTAGTAGGTTCATATTGGGGGAATTTCACCCAAGATTCATACATGAAGCTAGAGTACATTACGATCTAAGGGCAGTATTTCATTGAATTGAAAGAAATGGTAAATTTCTTAAGTTTTAAATTCTGGACCGAATTTGCATTTTATTATTTCTTTTTGTGGCTAAAATAAACTTAAGAGAAAATACCTACGTGTACCCATAAGAAGTTACAAAATTTAGAAGAAATTTGATAGGTAATAGAAACCTCATCGTATTTCTAAAATAATGAATGTTGGCTAAAAGGGAGAAGGCACGCGTTGGACGACGTTGACCGTAGTGAGTCTAAAGCTCAGCAGGACAAGTGGCAAATGCTGAGCGGAGAGAATCGTTCAGCTACTAATTGTGACGTGCATGTAGATTAACTCGATCCCTGAACCTTGATTCGATCAAAAAGCTTGCGTGTGCAACTTGTTAACCTTTGACCATAACAAAAAATGCAACCAGAAACCGATCCAATGACTCAATGAGTAACCGAGATCTACAAAAAAATTCCCATGCGTGAAATTGCACGTGAAAACCCTTTCTCGACGTGTGTAAGTGCATGTGAGTGTCATTTTGTTCGTTCGACCTCCATTTGTCATTTTTTTGTCTTGACTTCGATATTAACATAATTATGCTTGAATTAGGATCTACGAGAGAAATTCCATAAATTCTTGAGCTCCAAACACGTGGAATAGCTGCCTCAAGAAGGTAAGCGTCATTCAAGTAAGTAGCCACATAGACTTTAGGCAAGTAATACTAGTAAAGATCGCTAGGACATGATAGCATGTGACGAGCATTCCTTAACTTAGATGGTCAAAAATACATGTTAACGACCTCAGAAAAGCTTTATTTTTGTGAGTATGTATTGTATGTATGTCTTTTATGTATTATATGCTTGATTAAAATAAAAATTGAGCAATATGGAGGAGTATGTTATGCATGATGGAGGAAATTACCAAAATTCCCCTATGATAAAATTTCGTATGAATGTCGTTTTCTATGCTTTCCATTGTGTAGCAAATTAGAATTGGTAAGAGCAACATGTGCTTCGCAAGCACTAGAGAATCTTGATAAGATTAGGACGCGATAGCATGTGTAGAATCTTGATAAGGTCCATAGATTTCTAGTGGACTAAATATGATAAGAATAAAAAATGTCCGCCTCCTTAGCCACTTAAACGTATCAAAGTTGGGTGAAAACTTAATTATTTTTAGTTTCATATTGTTTGGAATTGTCAAATGGCCAAATTGACTTCGTCTTTGGTGGAGATTTAAGGGGATCGGGATTAAATCATGGTCACAAACGTCATTTATGCATTTATGGGGAGTATAAATACCAAGAAATTGTTATGTAAAAATCGAATTCGTGGATGAATGAAAATTGAAATCTCAAATTTAGACGTTTCCTTAGAAATTGGAACATCATATTAGTCCTTTCTAAGTTTCAAGCAACTTTTGTGGTACAATTGCATCCAAGCCATTCAATTAAGCCTTCATTAAGTTTGATTGCGGAGTGACTCGATTTAGAACAAGGTTACCAAATCATGTTTTTAGATCTTCGATTGTAAGAGGTAATCTAATTCTAGCCTTATCTCTTGGTTGATCTGAATTTTGTATAAGGAGGTGTTAATTACTTTGATTCAAGTGTTTTTGCTTCAACAAAAGCATGATTGTTGGATTAAGGATTAGGGTTGCCTTATCAAAATACCGTAGGATAGTGAGCGGTGATAAAAAATCTAGACCTGTGTTTACCCAAAGATGTGATTAGAGGCCCCTAATAAAATGGTAGATCTCCACGACTCCAAAGAATGACCAAGGTAACTATCTAGGCTATGAGATGCGTGGATGATACGCTATCTTTAGACCCTCCAATCCCTTTCCACTAAAATATTAGTACTATTGAGCTAAGCACATGCTAGTAGTTTGAGCTTCTGTTCCGTTGAATGGCCTGTAGTCTCTTGAATATAGCCACAATGTTGTTAACCTGTTCCTTAAAAAGGGAGTGTGGGATACCATGAGATAGCCTAATTGTTGGCTAGTGTAGAAGTATCACATCCCCAAATATAGGTGACTCTCTGGCCATAAGGAAGAAACCAACCAACCTCTTTTCCAAGATGTTCATACTAGAAATCACCGTAATGTCTGATTAGAATTTTATGAAGACGTGCCTCAATCTAGGTATTCGATCCCTCATTGCATAAGCAAAGAAGGTTTCCATGGTCAAAGAATAGAAAGATGGTACAAATTAAGCAAGAAAAGGTAGCATCTAGGCCGTTACTTCAACTTCCTTTTACACTTTGGTACAAGTACCGTCGAGCTAGGCCTAGGCCAACCAGGATTGTGTGAACGATAGTTCATTTTGATTATCTTGCATAGTTGATCCGTCAAAAGAGGGGACGTAGGATTATGAGGGTAATCTTAATAGTTGACAAGCATAGGGGATCACTTCCCTAACCTTGGGTGACTAGATTGTCCTGTGGGTAGGGTTCGCCAACGAACCTCCCATGGATGATGAGAGCAGCCTAGCACTTACCATGCTATCCCAATTAAAATATTGGCATATATCTTTGGTGCAATGCATATCTTTGTTCATTTCATACATTACATAACCATTTCTTATCATTACATAAAGTGAATGTAATCTATGCTACCATACTTTCATAATATGTCACATTCACAATAGCATAATAAGTAAACATGAAATTACAAAACGTAACATTTGTCAACATAACAACACGTCATAACATAATATGCAAATATAGAATTCACAAGGGACGACACAAGCAAGGGCCACAAGGCATCCGCCACTCGTGCTTCAAACAATTCATCGAACCAAAACAGTAGTGAAGAAACTTACCGAGGTAGTTAAGTTGAAGTCCCTAAATCGTACTTGGAGCTAGTTCAATTTTTCCCTTTGAAATCCAAGTAAACCTATGCGAGTTCACGACACTTAATTAGCACAAATCGAGCTAAATGAAATACGAATGGAAATCAAGAATACTGCTAACAAAATAAAATAGAAAAATACAATAAGAAAAAGAAAGAAAAAGGAGATATTGTAAAGCAGAACCGTCAATGGAAAAGAATAGAATAGAAAAGAAAAAAAAGAAAGAAATATGGTAAGAAAATTTAAGCCAAGATGTAGGAGCAATAATTGATTAAAAGAAAAAGAGGAAATTTGAAGAATTAAAATAAATACGGTTAATTTTAAAAATACATAGAGGAAATTTAATAGAGAAAAAATTAAGGATTTGATGAAAATTAAAAGACAAAACGGATGAAATATCATGTCAAGAAACTCCATCAAATTCTTTCTAGTAATAATATTTTTCCTAAAACAATAATAATAGAAAATAACATATGTAATGAAAATGGAATTATATATATATAAATAACCCTCCAAGACTCCGCTCATAGAGTCTCTAATGCTCACATGAAGTCTAACATATTGGGAAACTTTTAATAAGATATATGGAAATTCATTATTTGCAGTAACAGGAGCATTTAATACCTATTTTAGATTTTATTATTCTAAACTTTCTCTAATATTTATCAGTAAAAATCATTATTTTTTTAGTTTTAATATAAAAACGATATTACAATTTTGAAAACTTGTTTTCATATACAAATTTAATTTTTTTTCTTCATAATTTATAATTTTGGAGAAAAACAATACCCGTTCATTATCAAATACATTTCATACAAAAAAATAATAATAA
>NW_019272239.1:26724-39114 GCF_002738345.1 Cucurbita maxima
CGGCTCCCCTAGGCTCCGGCGGCTCAATTAGCTTGGTGGCGGTTTCTTGGCTTCGACGGCTTATTCAGCTTGGGAAACCTATTTCCAGCCCGTTTGTCACCGTTTCGACCCTCCCGGACTTAGTTTCGGCCCTATTTAAGGTAAAATAGAACATTTTAAGTTAGTATTTTACAAATTCAAGTTGCGAATTAATTATATTTGTGAAATACTAACGAAAGTGACAAATGAACCAATAGCAACCGACCACCAATGGAAGCGTAGAACGATCACGAGGAGCTAGGAGCTTACATTATATTCTATGGAGTACTTCGGCTAAAGCCTACCAAGTAAGTGGCTCACCCATCGTAGCTTACGCATTATTTGCTGTATGTTGGCACGTGCCCGTGGATTTGCACGTGTCATTAAATTGTATGCTAGTTTAATGTGCTTAAGTATTAAATCATGTGAACGTGAATGTATGCTATGTATGGCGCTTAGCTTGGAACGTGAATGTATGTCGTTGATATGCTAGGATACCACACTCTTTCTTGTCTTGTTCTTGTTCTTGTTTCTTATTGTAAGTACTTAGGCCCACTTGTTCTTGACTTGGTGATATGAACCAAGAGATATCAATCATACAATATGCTTCAATGAAGATGTGAAGAAAATATTGTTGAAAGTATCAAAAGATATTTCAATTCATACCACATTGAATAAGAATGAAGTTTCATGTTATAAATTTTACTGTTGAGACTGATTTTCTTTTCATTCAATGACCTAGGTAACTCGATCTTAATCCTAAGCTAACCATGAACTCCTGTTTATTCGGAATTATCCTTAGATTTGCATGGGTGAGAGTGGCTCAAGTTCGCCGACTCAATAGCCCTCCCATTTCAGGGGTAAGACTGGGTAAATGGCTGAGAACGTGGGGTGCAAGTTGGAATTCACTCCTACCCACTTTTAAGGATAGAAGAGAGGTAGTTCCCTTAAGTACTGACTCCAAGTCTTGAACAAGGGGCCCCACCCTCTCATTGGCCTGAGAGAGATTCGGTTTACTGGTTGGACCACAAACCAATTGTTCATTAGAGAATCGGTGAGACATAAGAAACAAGAAGTAACTTCAGGAGTAAAATGGTAAATTGATCCAGCTCTAGTTACGAACAACCTGTGAAGGATCGACTTACTAATCATGGTTATATCAAATGGACAGAAATATATCTATAGTAAGGGGAGTGCAACTACTAGGCTATAGTGGAATGTCCTAGTAGTTAATGAATGTTGGTTAACAAGGTTAATGAGTTTAACCGGTTAATCTTAGATCGTTTGAGCCCATGATCTATAGGTCCATTAGGTCCCTCTACTAGCTCATATCGGACTAAACCATAGAACAGTGTGACGAGTGAGTTCGAAGTGTTCGAATTCAAATTAGGGAGAATGCACTACATATATACGATATATTTAACCGCTTTTTTTTTTATTTACGAATTAAACAAAAAGAGAGAATCTGAGATATTTAAATAAGATTTAAATATCTTAATCAAATATGTGTCGAAATTAATTGGGATTGACATTTAAATTAATATTAAATATTAATTAAATAGTTTAATTAATCATTTAATATTACTTTAATTTGAAATTTATAATTCAAATTGATTGTTCAATCAAAATGAAGAAAGTCAAAATGTTGACTTTGATTTAATGGAAAAATCCATGTTAGTGGAATTTTGAAGTGTCAAAATTTGGCTTAACCAAACTTGCATGCTTGCCAAATAAACCCCACAAATTTGAGTGAAATTTTGAGTGTCAAAATTTGGTGATCTCAAATTTGCATGAACATGCAAACATGACTCTATAAATAGAGTGATCAAGGTATATGGAACTTCTCCCTTGGAAAAATCTTGAGGAAAACTGTGTATTCACGGTCGTTCTTCCAACGTTTAATTTTCCAAAAAACATGACTCAACGTATATATGTAGTGCATTCTCCTTAATACGCTTCTCTCCCTCGCCAGCAGATGTGTATCCACGGTCGATTCTTCCAACGTTCAATTTTTCTAGATTTCGATGAGCGACACATTTCAATCTATTTTTTTGGATTGCTTTTTATCTTCCAATCGTTAACTAGAAAGGTCTTCATATTTGTGAAAAACCTTGAGAAAAACCTCCCACAAACACTCTCTTCATATATACAAAATTCCTCCCACGTTTAGTCACTCACCGAATTCCACAATCTCGTTCTAAGGTCGGAGGATAGTGGAGAAGACACTATTGGTGGTTCGAAATCGGCTCGTGAGGAAAAAGGAATTTGAACTACAAAAGATTAGTATTCAAACTCATTAAGTTTTAATAGTTATGAACATGCTAGTTATTTACTATAATTGATGTTCTAAAAGTGCCTAAGATTCAAATTGCTTCCGCATGTGTTATATTAACACCATCAATTGGTATCAGAGCAAGTTTTAGGCACTTTATTTACATTAATTTGATCATGGTGGGTACCATTTCATGAATGAAATTTTGTGGTTGCTAAAGTTGATGGTTTTGATTTTGGCATTTTTTTATGCTTCCATTTGATACAATTATTGTAATAAGCCTAATGTGTATGGGCTTTAATGAATGAAGAAATGTTTGTAATTTTTATGGAGTCATTAAAGTTCATTTTATGTTGTAATTGATCGAAAATGGAAGAGATAGCAAGCTGAACCGAAGTAGAAGATGGAAGAGGCAGTTCGGGTGGTTTTTCTACCTTTGGGGTCCGGTTCTACGTTTTTAAGGGTTAGTTCGCCTAGTTCGTGATCCTTGGGAGCGGTTCAAGTTATTTTTAATTATTAATGTAATAATTTATTTAATTGCTGGTTTTAAAATGCCAAAAACAATCCACTTTAGCGTGTTTAATTAATTATGCATTATGAATGTATGTTTTAATTAAATAGAAAATGTATATGCATAAAGTATGTCATATAGATTTAAAATCCCACCATAAGCTAAGCATGTTTCATGCATTCCAAGTATGTTATAAGTGTTATGATGTATAATATGCATGTTTAGGGTTCCATGAGTAATAAATATAAATTGTTATATTGCATGGAATGGATTATTATATAATTGTTATATTGCATGGAATGGATTATTATATAATTGTTATATAAAGCATGTTAGATGCATGTTATAGGTTATTTTCAACGTCTTAAAACGAGATAGACGTTAAAATCAATAATAAAGATAAGTGCATGCTCACTTAGGGTTAAGAACCGAGCACGATCAATTTTAATAGTTAAAATAGGTTGATGTCTTACAAAATTGCGGTTACGAGAAATCTCACCTGTTACGATCTTATCTAAGGCTTGAGGTACTTATGTTAACGGTTTACGGTACACCTACTACCTGGAGATCGGACCAGTACTTGAGTTTAGTTAGCCCAGTTTTATGAGCATGCTGAAGTGATTTAAGTTTTAGAAAAATCACCTAGACTTAAGTTATATTTAATTAGCCGGTATACCTAAGTAATAAGTATACCCAACCGTCTAAAATACTTAGTGGGACGAAAAAGGTATACGAGATACATCGTTTTCCTTTTACGCTCTCTGGAAAATTCACACTGTGAGATTCATATCGGACTAAACCATAGAATAGTGTGACGAGTGAGTTCGAAGTGTTTGAATTCAAATTAGGGAATATGCGCTACATATATACGATATATTTAACCGCATTTTTGTTTTATTTATGAATTAAACAAAAAGAGAGAATCTGATAAATTTAAATAAGATTTAAATATTTTAATCAAATATATATCGGAATTGATTGAGATTGACATTTGAATTAATATTAAATATTAATTGAATAGCGTAATTAATCATTTAATATTACTTTAATTTGAAATTAATTGTTGAATTAAAATGAAAAAAATTTAATTGTTGACTTCATTTAATGGAAAATTTGATGTTTGAGTTAGTGGAATTTTGAAGTGTCAAAATTTGGTGTAACCAAACTTGCATGCTTGCCAAATAAACTCCACAAATTTAATTTGGTGATCTCAAATTTGCATGAACATGCAAACATGACTCTATAAATAGAGTGATCAAGGTACATGGAACTTATCCCTGGGAAAAACCTTGAGAAAACTCTCACAAACTCTCCTCATATATACTAAATCTCTCCCAAGTTTAGTCACTCACCGGATTCCACAATCCTGTTCTAATGCTGGAGAATAGTGAAGAAGACACTAGTGGAGGTTCGAAACTGGTTCGTAAGGAAAAAGGAATTTGAACTACAAAAGGTTAGTACTTAAAGACTTTGAGTTTTAATACTCATGAACATGCTAGTTATTTACTATAATTGATCTTCTAAAAGTGCCTAAGATTCAAATTATTTTTGCATGTGTTATATTAACTCCTTCATTTTGTTGGTTAGTGAACAGGTTGGGTAGGATTTGAGCACGGGGATCGAGCTCCAGTTCCTTGGTACTGTTTGAGTTACAGACGGTAGACTCGGTCGTGTGCGATTTAGCAAGTAAAGTGGTGTCTCACAACATGTCCTCTTTTATTGGTTGACCTATCTTCTTGCCATGTTGTAATACATTTCAATATTTTGCAAATACGCTTCTCTCTCATCGCCAGCAGCTGTGTATCCACGGTCGATTCTTCCAACGTTCAATTTTTCTAGATTTCGCTAAGCGACACATTTCAATCTATTTTTTTAGATTACTTTTTATCTTCCAAGGTTTGACGGACGTTAGGTATGTGGTAAGTCAGACGAGATCTATGTGTTGGGGTTCTATATGACTTTCAGCCTTTGCGCAAGCAAGCAAAGTCAGATCAAGTGAAAACGGCGGGATAGGCCTTTTGCTTTTGATAACCGTTTCTAGAAAATTCTATCCTCTATCTATTTTTTGGGGTTCAGTCGAATTAAAGAAAGAAAGGTGCATCTCAATCTTGAAGGAAGAGATCGACGATCCCAAGTTCTTTTACTCCATTCATCAAGTCAACAAAAGTGAAAAAGCTGGGTTTAACATAGAAAGATGAATTCCATTCTCCTTCACCTTGCGGTATTTGATTTTTTTTTATAGTGGAAATGCCATAAAGCGCGAACCAAGGTTCTTCAATCAAATAGCTACACCGAGTTCAAGAGTTCCATTTTCGTATCTGTCTGTGGTGCGCCCTATCATATCACCCGGTCTCACTGCTACTCTACTGTTGAACTCTTACTCTACTGTAATGTAAAGGAATAGAATATCTACTTCTGAATCAAGTGTTGAAAGTCAAGACTCCTTATTCATTCTAGGAACAACAACGGGGGAGGGCTCGTAGCCCCTATAGATACTTACTAGCCACTATCGTTAACTAGAAATGACTTGGTTTATTCACGAAAAATAAAGATCTTGAATCAACAAATTTGATGCCATTTTTTTAAAAAAAATTTAGAAGATAGAGACCATAATAATTGAGTTCAAATTTTGGAAAAAATATATTTTCTTATCGAAATTATAAATCTCTTAAATCTAATTCTGAAACAAATCATGGTCAGAGTTTCAACACGAAACTTGTAAGAATCATTTCTTGGAATATCGTAGTCAAATCGAACGATCCTACAACCAAAACTGACACTCATTGATCCTCTTACTAGGACTAGAGAAAAATCTTTTGCCAAATTTTTCATTAAAGTGTCGGATTGACGTCCTCTTTACTTTCTTGTTTTTCCACCTTCCACAAAAACCGAAATTCTACCTTCCTTTCTCTTCTTTGTTTTTTATACAGGCCATCCCAGACCCCTCACATTATAAGGTAGAAAAAATTACCTTTTTGTCCCATAGATTTTTATCTAAATTTTTCTCAATTTGATAAATATTGAATTTTTGCTCCAAGGTTCCCTAAGGCTTCTCAAGCATTTTTTTTCCGGCTGCACTTGAGATTCACCCTTTATGTCAATAATAAAATCCAAAAATTTCCAAATTTAAGGTATTAAAGTAAGAGCTATGTATCTATTGCAGCTCATGTGTTACTCTTCAAAACCGTCAAGAATGAATGAAGCGTAGGCAAGCATTTCAATTTTTCTAATTTAGCTTCTTGAAATTAAGTTCTAAACTTTTAGTAGGTCCATATTGGGGGAATTTCACCCAAGATTCATACACGAAGCTAGAGTTCATTACTATCTAAAGACAGTTTTTCATTGATTTTAAAGAAATGGTAAATTTCCTAAGTTTTAAATTCTAGACCAAATTTGCACTTTATTATTTCTTTGCTAAAATAAACTTAAGAGAAAATACCTGTGTACCCTTCAGAAGTTACAAAATTTAGAAGAAATTAGATAGGTAATAGAAACCTCATCGCATTTCTAAAATAATGAATGTTGGCTAAAAGGGAGAAGGCAGACGTTAGACGACGTTGACAATAGTGAGTCTGAAGCTTAGTAGGACAAGTGGCAAATGCTGAGCGGAGAGAATCATTCAGCTACTAATTGTGACATGCATGTAGGTTAACCCGATCCCTGAACCTGGATTGGATCAAAAAGCTTGCGTGTGCAACTCGTTAACCTTCGACCCTAACAAAGAATGCAACTTGAAACCGATCCAATGAATTAATGAGTAACCGAGATCTACAAAAATCCACCATGCGTGAAATTGCACGTGAAAACCCTTTCTCGACGTGTGTAGCGCATGTGAGTCTCATTTTGTTCGTTCGATCTCTGTTTGTTAGTTTTTTTTCTTGACTTCGATATTAACATAATTATGCTTGAATTAGGATCTACGAGAGAAATTTCATAATTTCTTGAGCTCCAAACTCGTGGAATAGCTGGCTCAAGAAGGTAAATGTCATTCAAGTAAGTAACCACATAGACTTTAGGCAAGTAATACTTGTAGAGATCGCTAGGACATGATAGCATGCGAGCATTCCTTAACTTAGATGGTCAAAAATACATGTTAACGACCTCGAAAAGCTTTTTTTTTTATTTTTTGTGAGTATGTATTGTATGTATGTCTTTTATGTATTATATGCATGATTAAAATACAAATTGAGCAATATGGATGAGTACAATATGCATGATGGAAGAAATTTCCAAAATGCCCCTATGATAAAATTTCGTATGAATGTCGTTTTCTATGCTTTCCATTGCGTAGGAAATTAGAATTGGTAAGAGCGACATGTGCTTCGCAAGCACTAGAGAATCTTGATAATATTAGAACGCGATACCATGTGCAGAATCTTGATAAGGTCCATAGATTTCTAGTGGACTAAATATGATAAGAATCAAGAATGTCTATCTCCTTAGCCACTTAAACATATCAAAGTTGAGCGATAAACTTTATTATTTTTAATTTCATAATGTTTGGAATTGTCAAATGGTCAAATTGACTTCATCTTTTGTGCAAATTTAAGGGGATCGGGATTAAAACATGGCCACAAACGTCATTTATAGGGAGTATAAATACCAAGAAATTGTTAGGTAAAAATCAAATTCGTGGATGAATGAAATTGAGATCTCAAATTTAGAAGTTTCCTTAGAAATTGGAACATCATATTTGTCATTTCTAAGTTTCATGCAATTCTTGTGGTAGAATTGCATCCGAGCCATTTAATCAAGCCTTGATTAAGTTTGATTGCAGAGTGACTCGATTTAGAACAACGTTACCAAATCATGATTTTATATCTTTGATAGTAAGATGTAATCTAATTCTAGCCTTATCTCTTGGTTGATTTGAATTATGTATAAGGAGGTGTTAATTACTTTGATTCAAGTGTTCTTGCTTCAACAAAAGCATGATTCGTTGAATTGAGGATTAGGGTTGCCTTATCAAAATACCGTAGAATAGTGAGCGGTGATAAAAAATCTAGACATGTGTTTACCCAAAGATGTGATTAGAGGCCCATAATAAAATAGTATATCTCCACGACTCCAAAGAATGACCAAGGCTAATGTAGAAGTATCACATCCCCCAAATATAGGTGACTCTCTGGCCGTAAGAAAGAAACCAACCTCTTTTCCAAGATGTTCATACTAGAAATCACCGTATTGTCTGATTAGAATTTTTTAAAGACGTGCCTCAACCTAGGTATTCGATCCCTCACTGCATAAGCAAAGCAAGTTTCCATGGTCAAAAAATAGAAAGATGGTACAAATTAAGTACAAAAAGGTAGCTAGGCCGTTACTTCAACTTCCTTTTACACTTCGCTACAAGTACTGTCGAGCTAGGCCTAGGCCAATTAGGATTGTGTGAACGATAGTTCATTTTGATTATCTTGCATAGTAGATCTGTCAAAAGAGGGGACGTAGGATTATGAGGGTAATCTTAGTAGTTGACAAGCATAGGGGATCACTTCCCTAACCTTGGGTGACTAGATTGTCCTGTGGGTAGGGTTCACCAACGAACCTCCCATAGATGATGACAGCAGCCTAGCACTTACCATGCTATCCCAATTAAAATCTGGGCATGTATCTAAAGTGAATGTACTTTATGCTACCATACTTTCATAATATGTCACATTCACAATAACATAATAAGTAAACATGAAATTACAAAGCGTAACATTTGTCATCATAACAACACGTCATAACATAACATGCAAATATAGAAATCACAAGGGACGACACAAGCAAGGGCCACAGGGCATCCGCCACTCATGCTTCAAACAATTCATCGAACCAAAACAGTAGTGAAGAAACTTACCAAGGTAGCTAAGTTGAAGTCCCTAAATCGTACTTTGAGCTAGTTCAATTTTTCCCTTTGAAATCCAAGTAAACCTATGCGAGTTCGCGACACTTAATTAGCACAGATCGAGCACAATGAAATACGAATGGAAATCCAGAATACTGTTAACCAAATTCAAAAGAAAAATAAAAGAAAAATACGAGAAGAAAAATGCAATACGGATGGAAATTCAGAATACTGTTAACAAAATAGAATAGAAAAATAAAAGAAAAATAGAAGAAGAACAAAGAAAAAGGAGATATTGTAAAGCCAAACTGTTAATGGAAAAGAATACAATAGAATAGAAAAGAAAAAAAAGAAAGAAATAGGGTAAAAAAATTTAAGCAAAGATATGGGAGCAAGAATTGATTAAAAGAAAAAGCGGAAATTTAAAGAATTAAAATAAATACGGTTAATTTTAAAAATACATAGATGAAATTTAATAGAGTTAATGGTGAACATAATTAAAATTAATAAAAAGGGAAGTAGATGAAAAAGAGGAAATTTAAGAGAGAAAAAATCAAGGATTTGGTGAACATTAAAAAATAAAACCGAAGAAATATCATGTCAAGAAACTCCATCAAATTCTTTCTAGTAACAATATCTTCCCTAAAAAAGTAATAAAAGAAAATAACATATTTAATGAAAATGGAATTATATATATATATATATAACCCTCCAAGACTCCGCTCATAGAGACTCTAATGCTCACATGAAGTCTAACACAGAGCATTGTAAAATTTAGAGAATTGAAATTGAAATTGATGTCATGGTTCATAAAGGTTGACTTGAATATAAAGGACAAAATCGAACTTTCTCAATGATAAATTGGTGACACCAGCCTAAGCTCATCATGTAAGTGGCCTTACTATCGGCATGATTATATTTGATGTTGACACGTGCCCTGTGGTTCTGCACGTGTCATATATATTGATATGCGTGAATTGTTTATTAATCGATATGCTTATGATATGGTATTTATATGTTAGAATATGTGAATTGTATGTTAATACTTATGGTACGATGTGTTCAATGATATGTTTGAGATAGGATGCGAAAAGGATGCATTGAACGTAATGTAATGATAGGAGTAAGATATGTTGATGAAACGTTAAGGTTAGGTTACGTATAGAGTGTTATGGATATGAGAGATTGATAAAAACGATATGGTCACAATCAATTGATAAAAGTATATGGTTAGGTTATGGGTAGAAAGGGATAGGATTATGATAGATTGATAGAATGATAGCGTTAAGATACATTCCTGTAACGATATGACTAAGGTACGTTCATGAAACGATATCACTATGATAGGTATAAGAACGTGAAGACTGTAATAAATTAGGTTACGATATGACCATGAAGTGTTTACGATATGATATGATTATGATACGACACCTGAATGACAGATATATATATATATATATATATATATATACACACCCATTGTGATATGATATGAAAATGATATGAAATTTGTTATGGTACGAGACAAGTGATAAGTGACATATTTATGATATGATATATTGTGATGGTATATGATATGGTATGATAGATATGAAATATTACATCTTTCCATGTAAAGTTATGTGATGGATTATGTGATGTTTATCCATGTATGCGTGATACATACATGAAATATATAATGGATGGAAGGAGAAAGGAAATGAAATAAATGTTATCTTATGAATAAAAATTATGGGACCTCGTGCATGTATGAATGTCATGTGTATTGGGATACTTCCCCGTTATGTTATGTTAGTATGGATGCATACCTTCGATATTTATGTTCGACATGTTATCATGAAGACTTTTTCTTTTATGAGGGTCCAGTGACGTGTATTGTGTTGTGCCCGACAAAGTCCAGCGTAAGGGGCACGTATAACAATTCGTCTGAGGGGTCCATGTATGCGTACATGGGCTGTGTAGAAAAGTATCATGCATCCAACTCTGCCAAGAATTAAAAAAAACCTAAGGTCATGCTATGGTTAATCGATAGGTCACAGTCATATATTGTGCGTGATTGCATTATTAACGGAATAATATATTTTTACACGATATAAGGTGTTTGCCTCACTAGTTGTGTTTGTATATCCCAACACCATTTTTGCATATTTTTACACGATATAAGGTGTTTGCCTCACTAGTTGTGTTTGTATATCCCAACACCATTTTTGCTTTTATAAAAACATTTAACAGCACCCTCTTGTAATTAAATATTATTTTGTATTAAATTTTTGTGTTGTTTATCTTCATTTAAATTTATATTTTATCGAATTTTCATGTTTTATTTTATTTTACTTTTCATTTTTTTTTTTCGTTTGCTTTTTCATAATTTTAGTTTTGGTCAGAAATTTAAATTCTTGAAAATCGGACATCAAAAAAGGTTGTGGAACTACAATATAATATGTGAAACTTTTAATAAGATATATGGAAATTTAAGGTGATGTAGAACAAATAAGTTCAAAAAATTCTAGAACTATAGTTTCAAATAAGAATTGTCATCCATTAGGTCCAAAACGACTTGTCATCTCTGAGGTGATCCATCAATAGGAATATCCTACACCCCATATCTCATTAGTGGCATAAAGGGCACATCACGCTTTTGGAAGTCCATAAACTTGAACTTAGTTCGTGAAGACTCCAACCAAACCTTGAGGTCATGACTTCCATCACTTCATTCTCATTATTGGTGGATTTTATCTCGCAAATTCCCAACTTAACCAAAACTCAGTTGAGGTAATGGTTTGCTTGAGGGGTGTTTAATTCCTATAGGGATCGTCTTTGGTTGTATGAACAATATTGCTTGGGTCTACTTATGTGGTTTGTACCAAGGCATTTTCTATACTGTCTAGGCCTATTACGTGCTCTCCACGGAGGCATGCTTGTCATCTAGAATTATGGTCATAGGAGGCTGGGTCCAAGGTATTTTACCTTGTACTAGGTGATAAGGCAACCCTAATCCTCAGCCCAACGATCCAAGCTTTTGTTTTAGCAAGAACCCTTGAATAAAAGTAATTAACACCTCCTTATATGAAATTTGGATCAACCAAGGGATAAGATAGAATTAGATTACCTCTTACGATCGAAGATCTAGAAGTAAGATTTGGAGCCTTGTTCTAAATTGAGTCACTCCACAATCTAACTTGATCAAGGCTTGATTGAATGGCTTGGGTGCAATTCTACCACAAGAATTGCTTGAAACTTAGAAATGACAACTATAATGCTCGAATTTCAAAGGGAAATGTCTTAATTTGAGATCTGAATTACATTCATCCACGAATCTGAGTTTTACATAACATATTGTGGGTATTTATAGTCTCCCGAAAAAAGACGTTTGTGGATGAAATTTATTCGAGACGTTTGTGGACGAAATTTATTCGAGACGTTTGTGGATGGGATTTATTCCCGATCCCCTTTAATCTCCACAAAAGAATAAGTCACATTGACCATTTGACTTTTACATAATTTTTTCTAACAAATGTTTATGTGCTTGAGTGGCTAATGCGACAGATTTGATTTGAAATCAATTGAGTTTTCTGCATGTAGGTTCGAATTCTGTTGTTGACATATTTTTTTTTAATCGGATTTGTCCTTGATTCAGAAATAAAATAACGTATCTGCCACAACAAAAATACAATCTTTACCATTTTTAGTGTGCAGTAAACCAAGAACAAATTGTATAGATATATTAGTCCAAGGTTTGCTACAAAACTTTTGGATATCATG
>NW_019272239.1:39910-51966 GCF_002738345.1 Cucurbita maxima
AATATTATATATTAAGCGCATGGGTGTACTAGGAGCATTAGTTAACCTAAAAAGCATAACAAGCCATTCATACAATCCAAACTTAATATTGAGAGTTGATTTCCATTCATCTCCTAGCATTCTAATTTGATGATATCCATATTTCAAGATAATTTTTATAACTAGACACGAATCATGCAATAAATCAAGCATATCGTCTAACCTAGGAATAGGATGTCGATACTTTACCATGATTTTGTTGATGACTTTATTATCCATGGATATGCACCAAGTTTCATCTTTCTTTGGCACCAATAAGTCTCGTATAGAACATGGTCTTAAACTTTCCCATACATAGCCCTTCTCCATGAGCTCCTCCACTTGCCTTTGAATTTATTTTGTCTCGGTTGAATTGACTCGATAAGCTGGCTTATAAGGAATGACAGTTCTTGGAATGAAATCTATTTTATGTTCAGTACCTCTAATGGGAGGTATTTCTTTATCTTGAAACATTTTTTCAAATGCCTGTAAAAGAGATTGAAAAACAAACGGCAAAGCCAAGTTGTTATAGTTAGAGACCAAAAATCCTCCATTGTACAAAAGTACAAAAATCGATTTTTGTAAAAACCTTCTCACATCTCCAACTGTAGCCAAATAACTCTTTCTCTCTTCCTTTTGTCATCAATTTCATCCCTTTTTTCGTTCTTCTTTTTTTCTCTTTGATTTTTCTCTATTTTTTTCACTCAACTCTTGTTTTTCTTTCCTCTAACTTTAATTGATCAGCAAATACATTTGCAGAACTCAAAGGTAAACGAATAGTTTTTCTACCATCTTTTACAAAAGAATACCTATTCAAATAGCCATCATACATAACCCTCCTAACAAATTGTCATGGTCGGCCAAGCAATATATCTCCAACTTGCATTGGTAACACATCACAAAGAACTTTATCTTTATATTTTCCCAAATTAAAAGATATTAAAGCTTGAGAAACTACCTCATTGTTCCACTATCATTGAGTCATTGGAGCTTGTAAGGTTTAGGATGATCTTGGGTCGGAATTTGCAACCTTTTGATCAACATGGTACTTACAACATTGGTGTAAGTTCCACTATCAATGACAAGACTACAAGTAGTACCCTTGACTAAACACCGCATGTGGAACAAGTTGTCTCTTTGATCATCAACATCATTCTCCATAACTTGAGTTTTAACAAGTCTGTTTGTTATAAGTGCCAAATGAATCCAATCTTCTAATTCCTCCTCATTCTTCTAGACTTCTTCACTAGATCATTGATCTCCTCTCCATTTTCCTCGTCTTGGTTCATGATTGTACAAATAGTAGTGAAATATGTTTAGGACCTCAGACACTCAACTCATTGATTTTACACTCAGGGACACTCGTGTTTATACACACAAAGGTAGGCAGTTTGGGAAAGTGACTAAATTATGATCAAGGTAGGCTAATATATGGGTAAAGAAATTCTGATAGTAGCAAGTTATTCAAGGCAATCAAGATAAGTTAATTATGAAATAACAACAAAATAAAACAAGAAGTGAACAAACAAATAAGAGACAGAGATATTTTTGGATATAATTGCATACTGAAAAAAAGAATTCCAAAGAGAATGGTCGTGAAGATCGAACACAACAATTCCACATTTATATGCTTTAGGGAAAAATGAGAATTGAAATTTATTTGATCTCCAAATAAACGTGGAAATGATCTAATAATAAGGATTTATTAAGAGAAATATGATAAGAAATTTTTTTTTTTCAAGATCTTAATAGGATCTTTAAGAGGATGCTAAGAACAAAATAGAAAGATAATGAAGAACGAAACATTGAATGCCAAAGATCATAAACATTGAACCCAAAATTTTCCACTTAATTTAAGGTCGTTACTATATACGTACTATAAACATTGAATGCGAAATACTTCATTTAAATTCCATAAAACATAACCTTTAACTTAAAACACAGCCATGGACTTACGTGTTTCGAAAACATTTTTAAAACAACACAACAAAAGACTCGAAATAAGATAAATAAGCGTTTAAGTTTAAAACATCCTATTCTAGCCTAAGTCTAAGAAAATAAATACCACTATCCTATGCATGTGCCATGATCTCGAGTTGCGATGTCGTCGTCAGCCGTACAGGAATGTCTTGCCTTAACCTGAAAAATATAGTAGCACATGGCTTGAGTATTTAAAGAAATACTCAGTAAGTGACCCTACTATTGGGGTTAAATGCAACAATCACATGCAATGAAATGATGGGACCTATCTTTCGTTTCGTTTTCCCTACGGTACTGTCCTAATGGGTAATTGTGGATGTGTACCATATACTCTACACACAGCCCATATGTGCGAGTATGGGCTCACCAGCTAGTTCGCACACCGCTGGGCCACTTTCCTTATCCGGTGGGCATACTCTTGGAGCCCCTTATGCCGGGACCCATTAAAACTAGTAACCGTCACGACAGTTGATAAGGAAACCCTAATCCTCAGGCCAACGATCCAAGCTTTTATTTTAGCAAGAACCCTTGAATCAAAGTAATTAACATCTCCTTATGCGCAATTTGGATCAACGAAGAGATAAGGCTAGAATTAGATTACATCTTACGATCGAAGCTCTAAAAGCAAGATTTGGAATCTTGTTCTAAATTGAGTCACTCCACAATCTAACTTGATCAAGACTTGATTAAATGGCTCGAGTGCAATTCTACCACAAGAATTGCTTGATACTTAGAAATGGCAAATATGATGCTCGGATTTCTAAGGGAAACGTCTCAATTTGAAAACTGAATTACATTCATCAACCAATCTGTTTTTTACCTAACATATTGTTGGTATTTATAGTCTCCCGACAAAAGACGTTTGTAGCCGAAATTCAATCCCGATAAGTTTGTGGACGGGATTTATTCCCGATCCCCTTTAATCTCCACAAAGAATAAGTCAAATTGAGCATTTGGCTTTTATATAATTTATGAAATTAAACATAGGTTTTTTTAACAAATGTTGATGTGCTTGAATGGTTAATGCAACAGACTTGAAATTAATTTAGCTCTTCGCGCGTAAGACCGTGATTCTTATCATCTTCCCCCTCTTCAGAAGGATTCGTCCTCGAATCAGAAAAAATCATCACCTTCTTTCAGTCACCTCCTTTTGAAATGTTTTGATCAAATCTAAATGCTTCACTCACAAAAATATTAGAAGGAAATTAGTAGGAATAGGAAGCAAATGAAGTGTAGTAAATCCATAAATTACTTTCTTAAAGAATAAGTCAGCAGCATGCTTTGCATCATTCATAAATCTATCTGCCACATACTTCATCTTCGGCCAACAAAAGTGTTTATGCAACGTCTTATAAACTTTATTAATCCTAAGATGTCCCATTAAGGCACCACCATATGCTTCTCTAAAAAAACAAATCTTTCATATAGCATTTAGGAATACAAAGCATACTCTTAGTAATTAAAAAATTATGAAACACATAATAATCATCCACCATTTTTTTTTTTTTTGCAAGACAAGATGCATAAATAGTTCTAAAGTCTTGGTCATCTCTATATAATTCAATAATATGCTCAACTTCAAGAATTTTTGCAGTAAGAGAAGTAGAGAGATCATACCTTTTAGATAACACATGAGCTACTGTATTATCCTTACCTTGCTCATACTTGATGACATACGAAAATGTTTCAATAAATTCCACCCACTTTGCATGTCAACGGTTCAGTTTGCTTTGACCCTTCACATACTTCAAGTTTTCATGATCAAAGTGGATCACAAATTCTCTAGGCCATAAGTAGTGTTGTCACACATGCAATATATGAACTAAAACAAATAGTTTTTCCCAAACCACATACTTCACATTCAATTTCAATAGTTTTATCAAAGCTAGCCAACACAAATAATGGTTTGCTTAATTTCTTCCTAAGAAAATTGGATGCATTCTCTTGTATTTCTCCCCATTTAAAAATAACATTCTTTTTCACTAAGTCATTCAATAGTTGAGTTATGGTTCTAAAATCATTTATAAATCTCTTATAGAGGTTAGCTAACTCATGAAAACTCCGAAATTTACGTGCACTTTTTGGTGTTGGCAAATCCATAATGAATTTAACTTTGTCTTTATCCAAACCTACTCTACTTTTACCAACTATGAAGCCAATAGAGTGAACTTTTTCCATGCAAAAACTACCCTTACTAAAATTAAATTTCTCATTTCTATGTGTAATCAAAACTAATTTAACATACTCCACATGCTTAAGCAAAATCTTCAAATAAATTATAATATCATCAATATAAACAACAACATGTTTTCTCATATATTTTCTCAAAACATTATATATTAACGCATAGGTGTACTAGGAGCATTAGTTAACCTAAAAGGCATAACAAGCCATTCATACAATCCAAACTTAATATTGAGAGTTGTTTTTCATTTATCTCCTACGTGCATTCTAATTTGATGATATCTAGATTTCAAAATAATTTTTATAAATAGACACGAATCATGCAATAAATCAAGCATATCGTCTAACCTAAGAATAGGATGTCGACACTTTACCGTGATTTTGTTGATGACTCTATTATCCATGCATATGCGCCAAGGTTCATCTTTCTTTGGCACCAATAAGTCTTGTATAGAACATGGACTCAAACTTTCTCGTACATAGCCCTTCTCCATGAGCTCCTCCACTTGCCTTTGAATTTCTTTTGTCTCGGTTGGATTGACTCTATAAGCTGGCTTATAAGGAATGATAGTCATTGGAATGAAGTCTATTTTATGTTCATTACCTCTAATGGGAGGTATTTTTTTATCTTGAAACATGTCTTCAAATTCCAATAAAAGAGATTGTAAAACACCTCTCCAACTTACGTACAAAGATCGATTTTTGTGAAAGTCTTCTCACCTCTCCAACTGTAGCCAAATAACTCTCTCTCTTCCTTTTTTCTTCAATTTCATCCCTTTTTTCATTCATTATTTTTTTCTCTAATTTTTCACTCAACTCTTGTTTTTCTTTTAACTCTTTTTCCTCAAACTCTTTCTTTCTTTCCTCAACTTTAATTGATCAACAAATACATTTGCAGAACTCAAAGGTACAAGAATTGTTTTTCTACCATTTTTTACAAAAGAATACCTACTCAAATAGCCATCATACATAACCCTCCTGTCAAATTGCCATGATCGACCAAGCAATATGTCTCCAGCATGCATTGGCAACACATCACAAAGAACTTCATCCTTATATTTTCCCAAAGTAAAAGATATTAAAGCTTGGGAAATTACCTTCATTGTTCCACTATCATTGAGTCATTGGAGCTTGTAAGATTTAGGATCATCTTGAGTTGGAATTTGCAACCTTTTGATCAACATAGTACTTACTACATTGGTGCAACTTCCACTATCAATGATAAGACTACAAGCAATTCTCTTGACTAAACACCGCGTGTGAAATAGGTTGTCTCTTTGATCATCAACATCATGAGTTTTAAGAAGTCTTCTTGTAATAAAAGCCAAATGAATACCATTTTCTAGTTTCTTCTCATTCTTCTGGGCTTCTTTAACTATATCATTGATCTCCCCTCCATTTTTTTCGTCTTGGTTCATGATTTTACAAACAGTAGTTTTATAAGCTTGGGACCTCACACACTCAACTTACTGATTTTACACTCGGGAACACTCGTGTTTAACACACAAAGGTAGGCTATTTGGAAAAGTTCAAGGTAATTATGTAGTAACTCCAAAATAAAACCAAGAAATGAACAAATAAATAAGGGACAAAGATATTTTTGGATATAATTGCACACTGAAAAAGAAAGGAATTGCAAAGAGAATGGTTGTGAAGATCGAACACAACAATTCCAGATTTATATGTTTTAGGGAAAAATGAGAATAGAAATTTATTTGATTTTCAAATAAACGTGCAAATCGACTAATGATAAGAATATATTAAGGACAATATGATAAATTTTTTTGTTTTTTTTCTTTCAAGATCTAAATATGATCTTTAACAGGACACTAAGAACAAAGTAGATGGATAATGAAGAACGTTCGGAATGACAGTAAGAAAATAAATGACATTTCATACATATTCCTATCGGGGTTATGATTCCAGACAGTTTACCGTATTTCATGTCATACAATTCATGCTGTTTACATTCAAACATTTCATACAATCATGCCATAACCATTCAAGAACAACATATCGTTACATGCATTACATAATGTCTCCTATCCATTAACGTTCTTATACCTATCATAGACATATCATTACGTAATGTACCTTAGTCATATCATCACAAGAACGTATCCTAACACTATCGTTCTATCAATCTATCACAAAACTAACTTAACATGTTCCACATGCTCATGAAGGTCTTTGAATAAATTAAAATATCGTCAAAATACACAACAACATGCTTTCCTAAATATTCTCTCAAAACGTGATTCATTAAGCGCATTAATGTACTAGGAGCATTAGTTAACCCAAAAGGCATAACAAGTCATTCATACAATCCAAACTTAGTTTTGAACGCGGTTTTCCATTCGTCTCCTACATGCATTCTAATTTGATGATATCCAGATTTCAAGTCAATCATTGTAAATAAACATGAACCATGCAATTCATCAAGCATATCGTCTAGCCTAGGAATAGGATGTCGATACTTTATCGTGATTTTGTTGATGGCTCTACAATCCACACACATACGCCACGTTCCATCTTTCTTTGGCACCAATAAGACTGGTACAAAACATGGACTCAAACTCTCTCGTATATAGCCCTTCTCCATAAGCTTCTCTACTTTCCTTCAAATTTCTTAAGTCTCAGTTGGGTTGGCTATATAAGCTTGCCTATTAGGAATTATTGCCCCTGAAATGAAGTCTATTTTATGTTCAATACCTCTAATGGGAGGTAGTACTTTAGGGACTTCATCTTGGAATACGTAATCAAAATCCTGTAAAAGAGATTGAAACATACTAGGCAAAGACAAATTGTTATCATTAGAGACCAAACATCCTTCATTGTACACAAGTATAAAGATGGTTTTTTGTGAGAATATTGCCCTTCTAACCTCTCCAACTCTTGCCAAACAATCTTTCCTTTTTTTCACTATGGTTTTTTCTTTGACTTTTCTCTATTTTTTCCCTCAACTCTCAACTCTTTTTCCTTAAACTCTTTCTTTTTTCTTCTAACTTTAATTGATCGGCAAATACATTTGCAGAACTCAAAGGTACAAGAGTGGTTTTTCTACCATCTTTTACAAAAGAATACTGATTCAAATAGCCATCATACATAACCCTCCTGTCAAATTTCCATGGTCGGCCAAGCAATATGTCTCCTGCATTCATCGGTAAAACATCACAAAGAACTTCATCTTTATATTTTTCTAAAGTAGAAGATATTAAACCTTGAGAAGTTACCTTCATTGTTCCACTGTCATTGAGCCATTGAAGCTTGTAAGGTTTAGGATGGTGTTGGGTTGGAATTAGCAACCTTTTGATCAGCATTGTACTTACGACATTGGTGCAGCTTTCACTATAAATTACAAGACTACAAGAAGTCCCCTTGACTAAACACCTTGTGATATGAACCAAAAGACATCAATCATACAATATACTTCAACGAAGATGTAAAGAAAAGATTGTCAAAATTATCAAAAGATGTTTTAATTCATGTCACATTGAAGAAGAATGAAGTATGATTGTTATAAATTTTGGGTGGGTTACAACTTAGAGTAATTTAGAGTTATTGTATTTTAAGACATTTTAATTACTTTAGGTTACATTTACCTAATGGCTAATTATGACCATAGAGTATGAAGGTTACAACTCTTGGAATGTCTTTAATAGTTTCATTTTTTAGGCTATATAAAGCCATCAATTGGTCATCTTTTAGTTTCTCCTCATTCTCCTGGATTTTCTCTTCAACTAGCTCATCATGGTCACTTTCCTCACTCTCTATGATTACTTGTCCATTCTTGAGGATCATGACTCTCTTGTTAGGACAATCACGACTAAGATGACCAATTTCTTGACATTTCTAACATTTGATGTCTCTATTTCTTTCTCGAATCTTCTTATATTCCTCCGCTTTCTCATTACCCTTGGAGGTCTCATCTTTGTTCTTTTTGTCAAGATCATACTTACCTTCAACTTTGAAATCTATCTTTTCAATATTTGCATTCTTTTTTCAAGTGTTAAAAGTAGTAGACTTTGAAATACCATACCTCTTGGAGTTCTCCTTCTCCCAAGCTATTTGCCCTCTGAGCAAGGTGTAACAATTCTTGCATATCAAAGTACGCTTGCCTATCCACTTGATGAGCAAGTTGTCAGTTTAACCTACCAAGAAATCTAGTTATTGTATCTTCTTCATCTTCATCAATACATGCTCTATTCATAAGGGTCTACATTTCTTTGTAATATTCTTCAACACTTTTGGATCCCTGTTGTAAAGTAGAGTTTTTGCTTGAGTACTCGAGAATAATGCTTAGGAATGTACCTTTTTCTCATTAATGTCTTCAATTCCTCCCAAGTTCCAATTGGTTCTTCATAATTTCTCCTCCACTTTGATTTCAAAGATGTTCACCATATAATGGCGTAATCACAAAATTCATCCATAGCAAACTTCTACTTTCTTTCTTCACTAAAATTGTTGCAATCGAAGACATGCTCAATTTTGCTCTCATATTGCAAATACTCCTCTGGATCAGATCTCCTAAAGTAAGTTGGAATATTTAGCTTTACTCCCTCGACTCCTTTTTCTTTTTCTCTCTCATACTGGTACTACCTCTCAATTCTTTTTGGTGCTAAAATTTCTCTACCCCTTCTTCTGACTCTTCCTCCCCCTAGACCGACATCTCTCCCTCCCCTAGGACTATGTCCCGCTAAAAGAGTGACATTATCATCTTCTTCATTTTCAACTCCTTCATTCAAGAGTACTTCCTTCCTTTGAAGATTACCTGAGGCTATTTCAGTTCGCTCCATTCGGTCTGTCAATGTACTAATAACTGTATTCAAACGAGTAATTGTTCCGACCTATACTTCTCTCCACTTAGCTTCATTGATCTCCCCTCCATTTCCTCTGTCTTGGTTCATGATTGTACAAACAATAGTGGAATATGTTTAGGACCTCACACACTCAACTAACTGATTTTACTCTCGGGGACACTCGTGTTTATACACACAAAGGTAGGCTGTTTGGGAAAGTGACTAAATTATGATAAAAGTAGGCTAATATATCGGTAAAGCAATTCTGATAGTAACAAGCTAGTCAAGGAAATCAAGATAAGTTAATTATTAAATAACAACAAAATAAAAAAGACGTGAACAAAAAAATAAGGGACACGAAGATATTTTTGGATATAATTGCACACTAAAAAAAATGTCCAAAAAGGAAGGACGTGAAGATTTTAAGAACAATTTAACTCTCATTTTTACAGATTTCGGGAAATTTAGAAGTCATTTTCAAGCGTAGATTATGAAAAAAAAATATATATCAAACACAACGGTTCTAGATTTAGATGGATGAAGAAAAAGATGTGAATTGAAGTTTATTTGATCTTCAAATAAACATGCAAATGATCTAAAAAAAATGATAAATATCGTTTATAATCACAATCGTAAGAACAAATATGATCATATTTTTTTTTTTCAAGATCTCAACGTGATCTTTAGGAAGAAAATGAGAATAAATTGAAAAGTTGATGAATAATGGCAGACATGACAGCAAGAAAATAAATGGACAAATTTAAAGAAAAGATAAACAATAACAGAAATGAAAGATAAAATCAATCCTAGAGTCGGCCACAAAGATGTAAGCTTAGACTCTGATACCAAATTGATAAGGCAACCCTAATCCTCAGCCCAACGACCCAAGCTTTTGTTGAAGAAAGAACCCTTGAATCAAAGTAATTAACACCTCCTTATACGAAATTTGGATCAACCAAGAGATAAGACTAGAATTAGATTACCTCTTATGATCGAAGATCTAGAAGCAAAATTTGGAAACATCGTTCTAAATTGAGTCACTCCACAATCTAACTTTATCAAGGCTTGATTGAATGGCTCGGGTGCAATTCTACCACAAGAAGTGCTTGAAACTTAGAAATGACAAATATGATGTTTGGATTTCTAAGGAAAACATCTCAATATAATATCTGAATTACATTCATCCATGGATCTGATTTATACATAATATACTGTGGGTATTTATAGTTTCCCGACAAAAGACGTTTGTGGTCGGGATTCAATCTTGATCCCTTTTAATCTCCACAAAAGACGAAGTCAATTTCGACCATTTAACCATTGCAAAATGAAAACGAAAAAAACAATAAAATCTTTTAACAAACGTTGATATGTTTGAGTGGGTAGAGAAATAAATTTGAAATCTATTGGACTTTACTCGTGTAAGTTCAAACCTTATGGTTGACATTTTAAAGTATTCCAACTTCAACCGTGCAAATATTCAATTGTCCACCATCAATCGTATCAGCTTCTAATTCCACAAATGATGGTTGAACCGATTCGATCCGATCCAATTTTGTAGATGAAGAATGAATGTTTGTTGAATCTTCTTTGCCTTGGATAGTGTAATAGGGCCAGGTGGAACATTTGGAACACTGTTATTCTTATCACTTTCCACTACAATATTAATACTATTGAGCTATGCACATGCTAGTTAGGGTAGTTTGAGCTTCTATTCTTATCACTTTCCACTACAATATTAGTACTATTGAGCTATGCACATGCTAGTTAGGGTAGTTTGAGCTTCTATTCCGCTGTCTTTTGAATATGGCCACTATGTTGTTAACCTGTTCCTTAAAAAGGGAGTGTGGGATAACATGAGATAGCCTAGAGGCTGGCTAAGAAGAATCACATCTCCCAACATGAGATAGCCTAGAGGATGGCTAAGAAGAATCACATCTCCCAAATATAGGTGACTCTCTGGCCCTAAGGAAGAAACCAACCAAACTCTTTTCCAAGATGTTCTCTAGAAATCACCGTATTGTTTTATTAGAATTTTATGAGGACGTGCGTCAACGTAGGTATTCGATCCCTCACTGCATAAGCAAAGCAAGTTTCCATGGTCATAGAATAGAAAGATGGTACAAATAAGCAAGAAAAGGTAGCATCTAGGCCGTTACTCCAACTTCCTTTTACACTTTGGTATAAGTACCATCGAGCCAGGCCTAGGCCAACTAGGATTGTATGAATGATAGTTCATTTTGATTATCTTGCATAGTAGATCCGTCAAAAGAGGGGACGTAGGATTATAAGGGTAATCTTAATAGTTTACAAGCATAGGGGATCACTTCCCTAACCTTCGGTGACCAGATTGTCGTATGGGTAGGGTTTGCAATGAACCTCCCATGGATGATGAGAGCAGCCTAGCACTTACCATGCTATCCCAATTAAAATTTGGGCATGTATCTTTGGTACAATGCATATCTTTGTTTATTTCATACATTACATAACCATTTCTTATCATTACATAAGGTGAATGTACTCTATGCTACCATACTTTCATAATATGTCACATTCACAATAGCATAATAAGTAAACATGAAATTACAAAACGTAACATTTGTCATCACAACAACACGTCATAACATAATATGCAAATATAGAAATCACAAGGGACGACACAAGCAAGGGCCATAGGGCATCCGCCGCTAGTGCTTCGAACCAAAATAGTAGTGAAGAAACTTATCAAGGTAGCTAAGTTGAAGTCCCTAAATCTTACTTGGAGCTAGTTCAAATTTTCCCTTTGAAATCCAAGTAAACCTATGCGAGTTCTCGACAATTAATTAGCACAGATCGAGCAAAATGAAATTCGAATGGAAATCCAGAATACTGTTAACCAAATAGAAAAGAAAAATAAAAGAAAAATACGAGAAGAAGAAGAAAGAAAAAGGAGAAATTTAAAGAATTAAAATAAATACGGTTAATTTTAAAAATACAAAGATGAAATTTAATAGAGTATATGGTGAACATAATTAAAATTAATCAAAAGGGAAGTAGATGAAAAAAAGGAAATTTAATAGATTTAAAATAAAGGATTTG
>NW_019272239.1:52089-52955 GCF_002738345.1 Cucurbita maxima
TTATGTTATGCTAGTACGGAGGCATACCTTCGATATTTATGTTCGACATGTCATGAAAACCTTTTCTTTTATGAGGGTCAAGTGATGCGTATTGTGTTGTGTCAAACAAAGTTCGGCCTAAGGGGCATGTATACCAATCCGTCTGATGGGTCCATGTATGCGTACGGGGGCCGTGTGTAGAAAAGTACCATGCATCCAACTCTTCCAAGAATTGAAAAAAGCCTAAGGTCATGCTATGGTTTAAACGATAGACCACAGTCATATATTTTATGTGATTGCATTACTAACTGAATAAGATAATTTTACACGATATTAGGTGTTTGCCTCACTAGTTGTGTTTGTATATCCCAACACCATTTTCGCCTTTATAAAAAAATTTAACAGCACCCTCTCGTAATTAAATATTATTTTGTATTTTGTGTTGTTTATCTTTATTTAAATTTATATTTTATCGAATTTTCATGTTTTATTTTATTTTACTTTTTATTTTTTGTTTGCTTTTTCATATTTTTAGTTTTGGTTGGAGATCCAAATTCTTGAAAATTGAACATCAAGAAAGATTGTGGAACTACAATATAATACGCGAAACTTTTAATGAGATATATGGAAATTCAGGGATTGTGTCTACCATCCTATTTTAAAATCGATGTGAAGATGGTAGAAACATGAGCGTTTAATGCCTATTTTAGAATTTTATTATTCTAAACTTTCTCTAAGATTGGTGAGTAAAAATAATTATTTTTTTTTAGTTTTAATATAAAAACGATATTACAATTTTGAAAACTTGTATTCATATACAAATTTAATTTTTTTTTCTTCATAATTTAAAATTTTGAAGAACAACAATACACTTCATTATCAAATAC
>NW_019272239.1:53205-61564 GCF_002738345.1 Cucurbita maxima
AAGTTCCATTGGTAATCATCTCCATGATTAAGCAAACGATGATACTCCAAGTCATCGTCTTTAGACTGACAATGCACAAGCAACCCAAGTTTGCTCAGCCCGTTAACCACATGAATGTAATATCTAGAAGGTCATGGTAACTGTTCCAAGAACTCTTTCTTGGGATCAGATAACCAAAAATATGTAATATCTAGAAGGTCATGGTAACTGTTCCAAGAACTCTTTCTTGGGATCAGATAACCAAAAATACTCTATGAAAAATAGAAGATGCTAATCTTCTGAAGAGAAAGGAATCTCAAAACCTGGTACAAATCATTGAACATGACGATGGAAGCGTTGAAATAAAATTCAACGAAGAGCCTTCGTCTGAATCAAAAGTAAGAGAATTCTTGAGTTCTAGACCAAGTACGTCGGGAGTTTCAAGATCAATGTATGACCCCTTAAAGGTAAAAGAAGTCAGTTATGATAAAAAAAGAGCATCAATTCACTATGAAGATGGCTCAAGATCTCCAACCCATACAGATATGGATACTCAATCCGTCTACGAAAGTCAGCTAAATGTTATTACAGCTAATTTCCAGATAGACAAAGAATTCTTGAAAATAGATTTTATGTCAGTTGCCAACTCTTCAAAGAGAAAAGCTTTCTTCCAAACTTACAAAGAAGCTGAGCGAAGTGAATTAAGAGCTCAGTGGTATTCTCATATGGAAACCGTAGAGGAAAACATATCGTTCTTCGAATGGTTTGAAGAAAATATTTTGCAAATATGCACCTTGACTCAAAGAGGCTGGAAGACTACCAGAAAATATTCTCCCTTCCTCCCTCTTCTTTGTTTTCTATACACGTCATCCTAGTGATGGTGTTAATATAACACATGCGGAAGTAATTTGGATCTTAGGCACTTTTAGAACATCAATTATAGTAAATAATTAGCATGTTTATGAGTATTAAAACTTAATGAGTTTGAATACTAACCTTTTGTAGTTCAAACTTCTTTTTCCTCACGAGAGGATGGGGCCCCTTGTTCAAGACCTGGAGTCAGTACTTAAGGGAACTACATCTCTTCTATCCCTAAAAGTGGGTAAGAGTGAATTCCATCTTGCACCCCACGTCCCCAGTCATTTACCCAGTCTTACCCCTGAAATGGGAGGCCTATTGAGTTGGCGAACTTGAGGCACTCTCACCCATGCAAATCTAAGAATAATTCTGAATAAATAGGAGTTCATGGTTAGCTCAGGATTAAGATCGAATTACCTAGGTCATCGAATAAAAAGAAAATCAGTCTCAACAGTAAACGACATTATAAAGTGAGAGTGATTTTCTTCATGGTCCGATCTTATGCAATACTCATTGAATAGGACGCCCCCACTCACATGTCTCCACATGTACAATTTTAGTGATCACATTGTTTATATCATATACAAAAGTGGGCCGCATCCATAGTGTCCCCAAAATAAGTTCACTTTATTCAATAATAATCTTTACTGAATAAACAACAATAATAACTTTATTGAAAATTGAATATGTTTTTGTTTACAAACTATGAGTTTTAGGACATAAAACCCAACACCCAGACCTCTCAAATTATAAGGTAGAAAAAATTATCTTTTTGTCCCGGTGGATTTTTATCTAAATTTTTCTTAATATGATAAATATTGAATTTTTGTTCCAAGGTTCCTAAGGCTTCTCAAGCATTTTTTTTTTTTTTTCCTTGTGCACTTGAGATTCACCTTCTATGTCAATAATAAAATCCAAAAATTTCTAAATTTAAGGTATTAAAGTAAGAGTTATGTATCTGTTGCAGCTCGGGTGTTACCATTCAAATCTATCAAGAGAATGAATGAAGCATAGGCAAGCATTTCATTTTTTCTAATTTCGTTTCTTGAAATTAAGTTCTAAACTTTTAGTAGGTTCATATTGGGGGAATTTCACCCAAGTTTCATACAGGAAGCTAGAGTTCATTACTATCTAAAGGTAGTATTTCATTGAATTTAAAGAAATGGTAAATTTTCAAAGTTTTAAATTCTGGACCGAATTTGCACTTTATTATTTCTTTCTGCGGAGTTCATTAAATGCAACTTCTTAAAGTGCATTTAATTCATCTCTTTCTTGAACCTCAACTTTGCACAACATATAAGGGAGGTCTCCAGCATCTTCTAGAATTTCCTTTGATGAACTCATCATAACTTGAATATAACTGTATAAGGTTTGTTGTAGCTTCTTGGCTCTCGTCCTTGTAATTGGACCTTGAGGTATGAAAATTCCTTGGTCGTGGTTCATATCATTCTCCCCCTCTTGAGAAGGATTCGTCCTCAAATCCAAGTCATCATCTACATCAAAAGGACTCAAATCAACAACATTAAAAAATGCACTAACACCGTACTTACCTGATAAATCAATTTTATAATCATTATCGTTGATGCGCTCAAGAACTTGAAAAGGTCCATCTCCTCATGGTAAAAGCTTAGATTTTCTTTGAGTAGGAAATCTTTCCTTTTGGAAATGCACCCAAACCCAATCTCCTGGCTTGAAGATGACAATCTTGCATCCTTTATTAATTCAGGTGGCAACATTGGAATTTTGTTTCTCAATTTGTTCTTTTACTTGCTTGTGCAGTTTATGAACAAACTCAACCTTGCATTTGCATCAAAATTCACAAACTCTTGTAACGGTATAGGTAACAAGTCAATGAGAGTTAAAGAATTAAAGCCATAAACAATTTCAAGATATGTGCATTTAGTAGTGCTATGAACAACCCTATTATATGCAAATTCTATAAATGGCAAACAATCCTCCCAAGTCTTAAGATTATTATCAATAATAGCCCTAAGCATAGCAGTCATGGTTCTGTTAACAACTTCAGTTTGTCCATCGGTTTGAGGATGACAAGTAGTTGAATATACTAGCTTAGTTCCTAACTTACCCCATAAAACATGCCAAAAGTGGCTTAAAAATTTTACATCACGATCACTAACGATGCTTTTCGGAATTCAGTGCAATAGTACAACTTCCCTAAAGAACAAGTCGGCAATATGTTTGGCATCATCAGTTTTGTGACAAGGAATAAAATGAGCCATTTTACTAAATCGATCAACCACAACAAAGATGCTATCATAACCTTTCCTAGTCCTAGGTAAACCTAAAACAAAATCCATTGATATATCAATCCATGGACCATTAGGAACCGGTAATGGGGAGTATAAACCATGGGGTTGAAGCCTAGACTTAGCTTGTTTATATGCTATGCAACAAGCACAAACTTTATGAACATCATGTCTTATTTTAGGCCAAAAAACTGTTCAGAGAGCATATCAAAGTTTTAGAAACTCCATGGTGTGCTATTAAATCACCTCCATGAGCCTCCCTCACAAGTAGCTCACGTATGGAACAAGATCGTATGCAAAGTTTGTCTTTTCGGAACAAAAATCCATCTAACAACAAGTAATTATCCACAATGAGTCATTTTTCACAAGATTCAACAAAAGGAGCAAAGAACATGTCATGTTGATACAAATCCTTTATGTGTTCAAAACCCAACAACCTGGCATTCAAAGTATTGAGGAGGGCATACCTTCATGATAAAGCATCTGCAATAATGTTCTCCTTACCTTGTTTATATTTTATGACATAAGAGAATGTTTCAATAAATTCTAACCACTTAGCATGTCGTATGTTGAGTTTATTTTGTACTCTCAAATGCTTTAAACTTTCATGATCCGTATGAATAATGAACTCCTTAGGCCAAAGATAATGTTGCCAGGTTTGCAATGCACGAACCAAAACATAAAGCTCTTTGTCATAAGTTGGATACCTCAAAGATGCACCAGTCAACTACTCACTAAAGAACATTAAAGGTCTTTGATTTTGCATGAATACAGCACCTATTCCTACTCCACTAGCATCACATTCAATTTCAAAAGTAGACTCAAAATTAGGTAATGCAAGCAAGGGAGCAGAACTCATTTTTCTTTCAAAGTATTAAAAGCATGTTCTTTATCTTTTTCCCATATAAAGGATACATTTTTCTTAACAAGTTCATTCAAGGGTGAAGCAATTGTACTAAAATTCTTAATGAACCTACGGTAGAAACTTGTAAGACCATGAAAACTTCTTACCTCACTTACATTTTTAGGTTTTGCCAATCTTTTATAGCCTTCACTTTCTCATCATCAACCTCAACACCGTTAGATGAAACTACAAACACAAGAAAGTTAACTTTTTCTATGCAAAAGCTAAATTTCTTTAAATTTACATACAAACATTCATTTCTTAAAGTAGTCAAAGCATTGCGTACATGGGTAATATGATCATCTAAAGATTTGGAGTAAACAAGGATGCCATCAAAATAATCAACCACAAACTTACCTAAGTATTCTCGTAAGACATGGTTCATTAGTCTCATGAATGTACTAGGTGCATTAGTTAATCCAAAAGGCATAACCAACCATTCATAAAGACCATACTTGGTTTTAAAAGTTGTTTTACACTCATCCCCAATATGCATGCGAATTTGATGATAACTCGATTTTAAATCAATCTTAGTAAGAAGACTACATCCATGCCATTCATCAAGCATATCATCTAATCTGGGAATCGGATGCCTATACTTTATAGTTATCTTGTTTATAGCCCTACAATCAACACACATACGCCAAGAACCATCTTTCTTAGGTACAAGAATAACTGGAACAGAACAAGGACTCAAACTTTCACGTACATACCCTTTAGCAAGGAGTTCACTTACTTGCCTTTGTATCTCTTCAGCCTCCTTTGGATTAGTCCTATAAGCTGATCGGTTTGGAATGGGCGCACCAGGAATGAAGTCAATCTTGTGTTCAATCCCTCTAAGTAGTGGAAAACTACTAGGCATCTCCTCGAAAAATAAATCTTCAAACTCTTGCAAAATCACAACAAAATCACTAGGAAAAGTAGGGTTAAGCATGTTAGTAAAGTAACAAGACCCCTTGCACATAACTACAAGAATAGTCTGGTTAGATAGCAAAACATTCCTAGCCTTACTTAATCTAACATACAAGCTTACTAATTTGGCTTTTCTCTCTTTTTTTTCTCTACGCTGAGTGTTACTCTCTTGCTTTTCCCTCAAGCTCTTTTTTTCACTTGATTCTTTTTCAATCTCTGCTTTTACATCAGCCTCTTGCCTTTTCTATTCAAGTTTGCAATGATCAACAAATACATCTTTTGGAGACAATGGAATAAGAGTAGTTTTTCTACCGTTGTGAGTAAAAGAGTATCGATTTGCATACCCATCATCCTTGGACTAGTTTCATAAATTCAATGGAGTTCATTAAATGCAACTTAAAGTGCATTTAATTCATCTCTTTCTTGAACCTCAACTTTGCACAACATATAAGAGAGGTCTCCAGCGTCTTTTAGAATTTCCTTTGATCAGCTTACCATAGCTTGAATATAACTGTATAAGGTTTGTTGTAGCTTCTTGGCTCACGTCCTTGTAATTGGACTTTGAGGTATGGAAATTTCTTGGTCGTGGTTCATATCTCCTATGTGTACCCATAAGAAGTTACAAAATTTAGAAGAAATTAGATAGGTAATAGAAACCTCATCGTATTTCTAAAATAGTGAATGTTGGCAAAAAGGGAGAAGGCACGCGTTAGACGACGTTGACAGTAGTGAGTCTGAAGCTCAGTAGGACAAGTGGCAAATGCTAAGCGGAGAGAATCGTTCAGCTACTAATTGTGACATGCATGTAGGTTAACCCGATCCCTGAACCTGGATTCGATCAAAAGCTTGCGTGTGCAACTCGTTAACCTTCGATCCTAACAAAAAATGCAACTTGAACCCCATCTAATGACTTAATTGAGTAACCGAGATCCACAAAAAAGCTTCATGCGTGAAATTACACGTGGAAAGCCTTTCCTGACGTGTGTAAGCGCATGTGAGTCTCATTTTGTTCGTTCGACCTTCGTATGTCAGTTTTTTTTCTTGACTTCGATATTAAAATAATTATGCTTGAATTAGGATCAATGAGAGAAATTCCAAAAATTCTTGAGCTCCAAACATGTGGAATAGCTGGCTCAAGAAGGTAAACGTCATTCAAGTAAGTAACCACATAGACTTTAAGCAAGTAATACTTGTAGAGATCACTAGGACATGATATCATGCGAGCATTCCTTAACTTAGATGGTAAAAAATACATGTTAACGATCTCAGAAAAGCTTTTTTTTTTTATGAGTATGTATTGTTTGTATGTCTTTTATGTATTATATGCATGATTAAAATACAAATTGAGCAATATGGATGAGTATATTATGCATGATGGAATAAATTACCAAAATGCCCCTATGATAAAATTTCGTATGAATGTCGTTTTCTATGCTTTCCATTGCGTAGGAAATTAGAATTGGTAAAAGTGACATGTGCTTTGCAAGTACTAGACAATCTTTGTGAGATTAGGACGCGATAACGTGTGCAGAATCTTGATAAGGTCCATAGATTTCTAGTGGACTAAATATTATAAGAATCAAGAATGTCGGTCTCCTTAGCCACTTAAACGATCAAAGTTGGGTGGAAAACTTTATTATTTTTAGTTTCATAATGTTTGGAATTGTCAAATGGTCAAATTGACTTCGTCTTTGGTGGAGATTTAAGGGGATCGGGATTAAATCATGGCCACAAACGTCACTTATGGGGAGTATAAATACCAAGAAATTGTTATGTAAAAATCAAATTTGTGGATGAATGAAATTGAGATCTCAAATTTAGATGTTTCCTTAGAAATCGGAACATCTTTTTTGTCATTTCTAAGTTTCAAGCAATTCTTGTGGTAGAATTGCATCCGAGCCATTCAATCAAGCCTTGATTAAGTTTGATTGCGGAGTGACTCGATTTAGAACAAGGTTACCAAATCTTGCTTCTAGATCTTCGATCGTAAGAGGTAATCTAATTCTAGCCTTATCTCTTGGTTGATCCGAATTTTGTATAAGGAAGTGTTAATTACTTTGATTCAAGTGTTCTCGCTTCAACAAAAGCATGATTCGTTGGATTGAGGATTAGAGTTGCCTTATAAAAATACCGTAGGATAGTGAGCGGTGATAGAAAATCTAGACCTATGTTTACCCAAAGATGTGATTAAAGGCCCCTAATAAAATGGTAGATCTCCACGACTCCAAAGAATGACCAAGGTAACTATCTAGGCAATGAGATGCGTGAATGCTACGCTATCTTCAGACCCATCCAATCCCTTTCCACTACAATATTAGTACTATTGAGCTAACCACATGCTAGTTAGGGTAGTTTGAGCTTCTAGTCCGCTCAATGGCCAATGGTCTCTTGAATATGGCCACTATGTCGTTAACCTATTTTTTAGAAAGGGAGTGTGGGATAACATGAGATAGCCTAATTGCTGGCTAATGGAGAAGTATCACATCCCCCAAATATAGGTGACTCTCTGGCCCTAAGGAAGAAACCGACCAACCTCTTTTCCAAGATGTTCATACTGAAAATCACCATATTGTCTGATTAGAATTTTATGAGGACGTTCCTCAACCTAGGTATTCGATCCCTCACTGCACAAGCAAAGCAAGTTTCTATGGTCAAAGAATAGAAAGATGGTACAACTAAGCAAGAAAAGGTAGCATCTAGGTCGTTACTTCAACTTCCTTTTACACTTTGGTACAAGAACCATCGAGCCAGGCCTAGGCCAACTAGGATTGTGTGAACGAGAGTTCATTTTGATTATCTTGCATAGTAGATCCGTTAAAAGAGGGGACGTAGGATTATGAGGGTAATCTTAATAGTTTACAAGCATAGGGGATCACTTCCCTAACCTTGGGTGACTAGATTGTCCTATGGGTAGGCTTCGCCAACGAACCTCCCATGGATGATGAGAGTAGCCTAGCACTTACCATGCTATCCCAATTGAAATCTGGGCATGTATCTTTGGTGCAATGCATATATTTGTTCATTTCATACATTACATAACCATTTCTTATCATTACATAAGGTGAATGTACTCTATGCTACCATACTTTCATAATATGTCACATTCACAATATCATAATAAGTAAACATGAAATTACAAAACGTAACATTTGTCATCATAACAACACGTCATAACATAATATGCAAATATAGAAATCACAAGGAACAACACAAGCAAGGGCCACAGGGCATCCGCCACTCGTGCTTGAAACAATTCATCAAACCATGAAGTGTTTATGATAAACTAGGGAACGATATGAAATGGAGTGTTTATGATACGACACGTGAATGACAAATATATATATATACACATTGTGATATGATATGAAAATGATATGAAATATGTTATGGTACGAGACATGTGATAATTTACATGTTTATGATATGATATATTGTGATG
>NW_019272239.1:62978-66660 GCF_002738345.1 Cucurbita maxima
TATGTATGTCATGTGTATCAGGATACTTCCCCGTTATGTTATGCTAGTACGGAGGCATACCTTCGATATTTATGTTCGACATGTTATCATGAAGACCTTTTCTTTGATGAGGGTTCAGTGACGTGTATTGTGTTGTGTCCGACAAAGTTTGGCCTAAGAGGCATGTATACCAATCCGTCTGATGGGTCCATGTATGCGTACGTGGGCCGTGTGTTGAAAAGTACCATGCATCCAACTCTGCCAAGAATTGAAAAAAGACACTAGTGGTGGTTCGAAATCGGTTCGTGAGGAAAAAGAAATTTGAACTACAAAAGGTTAGTACTTCAAGACCTTTGAGTTTTTATACTTATGAACATGCTAGTTAATTACTATAATTAATGTTCAAATAGTGCCTAAGATCCAAATTTCTTACACACGTGTTATATTAACTCCATCAATTGGTACAGTTTAGGCACTTTATTTACATTAATTTGAGCATGGTGGGTACCATTTCATGAATGAAATTTTGTGGTTGCTAAAGTGGATGTTTTTAGTTTTGACATTTTTTTTATGCTTTCATTTGATACAATTATTGTAATTGGCCTAATAAATATGGCTTTAATGAGTGAAGAAAGGTTTGTAATTTTTCTGGAGTCATTGAGTCTATTTTAGGTTGTAATTGATCGAAAATGAAAGAGAAAGCAAGCTGAACCGAAGAAAAAGATGGAAGAGGTGATTTGGGTGTTTTTTCTGCCATTGGGGTACGGTTCAATGTTTTTAGGGGTTGGTTCGCCCAGTTCGTGATCCTCGGGAGCGGTTCAAGTTATTTTTAATTATTAATGTAATAATTTAGTTAATTGCTTGCTTTAAAATGCCAAAACCAATCCACTTTAGCGTGTTTAATTAATTATGCATTATGATTGTATATTTTAATTAAATAGAAAATGTATATGCATAAAGTATGTCATATAGATTTAAAATCCCACCATAGGCTAAGCATGTTTCATGCATTCAAAGTATGTTATAAGTGTTATAATGTATAGTATGCATGTTGAGGGTTCTATGAGTGATAGATATAAATTGTTATATTATTGCATGGAATGGATGATTATATAATTGTTATATAAAGCATGTTAGATGCATGTGATAGGTTTTTTCAACGTCTTAAAACGAGATAGACGTTAAAATCTATAATAATGATAAATGCATGCTCACTTAGGGTTATGAACAAGGCACTATCAATTTTAATAGTTAAAATAGGTCGATGTCTTATAAAATCGCGGTTACAAGAAAGCTCACCTGACACGATCTTGTCTAAGGCTGGAGGTACTTAAGTTGACGGTTTACGGAACACCTACTACCGGGAGATCGGACCATTACTTGAGCTTAGTTAGCCCAGTTTTATAAGCATGCTTGAGTGATATAAGTTTTAGAAAAATCACATAGACTTAAGTTACATTTAATTAGCCGGAATATACCTAAGTAATGAGTATACCCAACCGTAAAAAATACTTAGTGTGAGGAAAAAGGTATATGAGATACATCGTTTTTCTTTCATGCTCTCTAAAAAATTCACACCGTGAGATTCATTCTCGGTCTCGTGTCACCCTGGGAAGGTATTTGCATGAGTCAATAACAAGGTGAATAGAGAAAGTATTTATAGTAAGTGGGAGAAGGAAGTATATCAACACGTCCTATGGTCTCCACCACTAGGTTGAACCGTGAGATTCCCATGTTCCGCCTGCATGTTTCCCTAGAGCAAGTCCCTATTCGGAGGGTCATAACATGGGAGTCGAAACAATGCAAACTCTAGAAATGGATAGGATTTCTTAAGTCCATTCCCAACTTTGGCTTTTTTATTCGATAGCGTTTTTAAGGGTTGGTTCACTCGATTTCTTAAGTCCATTCCCAACTTTGGCTTTTTTATTCGATAGCGTTTTTAAGGGTTGGTTCACTCGGTTCATGATTCTCGGGAGCAGTTCAATGTAATAATTTAGTTAATTTCTTGCTTTAAAATGCCAAAACCAATCCACTTTAGCGTGTTTAATTATTTATGCATTATGAATGTATGTTTTAATGAAATAGAAAATGTATATGCCTAAAGTATGTCATATAGATTTAAAATCTCACCATATGCTAAGCATGTTTCATGCATTCCAAGTATGTTATAAGTCTTATAATGTATAGTATGCATGTTGAGGGTTCCATGAGTGATAGATATAAATTTTTATATTATTGCATGGAATGGATGATTATATAATTGTTATATAAAGCATGTTAGATGCATGTTATAGGTTATTTTCAACGTAATAAAATAAGATAGACGTTAAAGTCTATAATAAAGATAAGTGCATGCTCACTTAGGTTAAGAACCAGGCACAATCAATTTTAATAGTTAAAATAGGTCGATGTCTTATAAAATTACTATTACAAGAAAGCTCACCTGGCACAATCTTGTCTAAGACTGGAGGTACTTAAGTTGACGGTTTACGAAACACCTACTACCTGGAGATCGGACCAGTACTTGATCTTAGTTAGCCAAGTTTTATGAGCATGCTTCAGTGATATAAGTTTTAGAAAAAAAACCTAGACTTAAGTTATATTTAATTAGCTGGAATATACCCAAGTAATGAGTATACCCAACCATCTAAAATACTTAGTGGGAGGAAAAAGGTATATGAGATACATCGTTTTCCTTTTACGCTCTCTGAAAAATTCACACCGTGAGATTCATACTCGACCTCGTGTCGCCCTAGGAGTGTCCTCCATTCAGAAAGTATTTGCATAAGTCAATAACAAGGTGAATAGAGAAAATATTTATACTAAGTGGGAGAAGGAAGTATATCAACACGTCCTATGGTCTCCACCACTAGGTTGCACTGTGAGATTCCCATGTTCCGCTTGCATGTTGCCCTAGAGCAACTACCCATTTGGAGGGTCGTAACATAGGAGTCGAAACAACGCAAACTTCAGAAATGGATAGGATTTCTTAGGTCCATTCCCAACTTTGGTTTTTTTATTTTCAATAGCATGGTTGAGACCGATCTCTGAGGTTTGAAATTGGTGGGTCACACTTACGAAGAATTACTAAGAGTTAGTATATTCTTGACCAAAATAGCGATAACTAAAACACTATAGGAACAAGAGTTATTCTGGGATTAGTGTTTAAGTCAAGAATGTCTTGGTTTAATAGAGTGATTGACTACCACTCGGTAGAAATTGCTCTAATTTACTAAAGTATCGTTGCAAATTAATAATTTTTAGGTACATTATTACATTTGCTAAACTTGATTGGATTAAACAGGATAAATCAAATCACTAATAGAATTTTCTTTATATCACAGCATGACAAACTCAATAGTCCAATTACTCGCTTTTGAGAAATTAAACGGCAACATCTTTATATCACAGCATGACAAACTCAATAGTCCAATTACTCGCTTTTGAGAAATTAAACGGCAACAGTTACGCAACTTGGAAATCAAACCAAAACACAATACTTGTAATTGATGATTTAAGGTTTGTTTTAACTGAGGAATGTCCTCCAAACCCCAACTCAAATGCAAACAGAACAGTTTGGGATGCATATGACAAATGAACAAAGGCAAATGATAAAGCCCGAGTGTACATTTTAGCCAGCCTATCTGATGTTTTGGCTAAGAAACACAACGTCATGGGTACTACTAAAGAGATTAGGGAATCT
>NW_019272239.1:66893-75737 GCF_002738345.1 Cucurbita maxima
TGTATGAATATTTCATCAGTTTTATTGATGATTATTCAAGGTATGACTGTCTTTACCTAATGCATCACAAATCTGAAGCTCTTGAAAAATTTGGAGAGTATAAGACTGAGGTTGAGAATCTATTAGGTAAAACTATTAAAGCACTTCGATTAAATCGAGATGGAGAGTATATGGACTTAAGAGATTTCAGGACTATATGATAAAACATGGAATAACGTCTCAACTCTCAGCCCCTGGTATCCCTCAACAGAATAGTGTATCAGAAAGGAGAAATATAACTCTTTTAGACATGGTTCGGTCTATGATGAGTTTCACTCAATTACCTGATCCGTTTTGGGGATATGTAGTAGAGACTGCTACATATATTTTGAACATGGTTCCTTCTAAGAATGTTTCAGAAACAGCTTATGAGTTATGGAAAGGGCGTAAAGATAGTTTACGTCACTTCAGGATTTGGGGATGCCTAGCACATGTGTTGTTGCAAAACTCCAAGAAATTAGAACGTCGTTCAAAATTATGTATATTCGTAGGATACCCCAAGGAGACGAAAGGTGGTTTGTTTTATGACCCTAAAGAAAATAGAGTATTTGTATCAACAATCGCTACATTCTTAGAGGAAGACCGTGTAAGAAATCATCAACCTCACAGCAAACTAGTATTAAGTGAGATTTCTAAAGAAGATACTGATAAAACAACAAGAGTTGTTGATTACGCTGGTCCTTCAACAAGAGTTGTTGATGGAGCTGCACTTCTGGTCAATCACTTCCTTCTCAAGAGTTGATAATGCCTCGACGTAGTGGGAGGGTTATAACTCAACCCAATCGTTACTTGGCTTTGGCAGAAACTCAAGTCATCATACCTGATGATGGCGTTGAGGATCCATTGACCTATAAACAGGCAATGAATGAGGAAGATAGAGATTAATGGATCAAAGACACGAATCTTAAAATGGAGTCAATGTACTTCAATTCAGTCTGGGAACTTGTAGATCAACCAGATTGGGTAAAACCTATTGGTTGCAAATGGATCTATAAGAGGAAATGAGACTAAATCGGTAAGGTACAGACCTTTAAAGATCGACTTCTAGCAAAGGGTTATACCAAAGAGAGGGGGTGGACTATGAAGAAACCTTCTCTCGGTTGGGTTTTATGTCCTTAAACTCATAGTTCGTAAACAAAAACATATTCTATTTTCAAGAAAGTTATTATTGTTGTTTATTCAGTAAAGATTGTTATTGAATAAAGTGAACTTTACGATCATTAATCTAAATCCAATAAACTAAGAACACTCTGGCTATGATTACTTGATCTATATGTAGAGACATAAGAGGTGATCAAGTTCAAGTATATAGTCAAAATGCTCTATAGTATAAGGATAAGGCTGAGTACCTTATTCTGGGGACACTGTGGATGCAGCCCACTTTTGTATATGATATAAACAATGTGATCACTAAAATTGTACATGTGGAAACATGTGAGTGGGGGCGTCCTATGCAATGAGTAATGCATAAGATCGGACCATGAAGAAAATCACTCACTTTATAATGTCGTTTATTGTTGAGACTGATTTTCTTTTCATTCAATGACCTAGGTAACTCGATCTTAATCCTGAGCTAACCATGAACTCCTGTTTATTCAGAATTATCCTTAGATTTTCATGGGTGAGAATGGATCAAGTTCGCCGACTCAATAGGCCTCCCATTTCAGGGGTAAGACTGGGTAAATGGCAGGGGACGTGGGGTGCAAGATGAAATTCACTCCTACCCACTTTTAGGGATAGAAGAGAGGTAGTTCCCTGAAGTACTGAGNAGATAACATGTCCTGGACATCATGGTCCATTTCAATGTGGCAGAAGAAAATGGAGATGTCATTGATGAGAAGAGTCAAGTCAGTTTTATCATGGAGTCTCTTCCGAAGAGCTTCTTCTAGTTCCGCATAAATATGATGATGAACAAGATAGAATATAACTTGACTGCTTTTCTCAATGAGCTACAGACTTATCAGTCCCTCTTAACGAACAAGGGACAAATAGGAGAAGCAAATGTTGTTATCTCTAATAAATTACTACGAGGATCGTCCTCCAAAAATAAGTCCGGACCTTCAACTTCTAAAATAAGATTTCTACTGACCCCAAACACAAGGTTCAAAAAGCAAAGGAAAATGTTTCCATTGCAATGAAAACGGGCACAAGAAGAGAAATTGCCCAAAATACCTTGCAGAGAAAAAAGTCGAAAACACACAACAAGCTAAATATGATTTACTCGTTCTAGAAATATGTTTAGTAGAGTATGACAACTCAACTTGGATACTAGATTCTTGGGCCACTAATCATATTTGTTCTTTTTACCAGGAAACTAGCTCCTAGCAAATGCTTGCGGACGACGAGATAACACTTAAGGTTGGAACAGGAAAGGTTGTCTCAGCAAGATCAATAGGAAATTTAAAATTGTTTTTTTGGAGATAGATTCATTATATTAGATAATGTACTTTTTGTTCCTAGAATGAAAAGAAATGTAATATCTATCTCTTGTTTATTAGAAAAATTGTATAAAAAAATCTTTTGAAACCAATGAAGTGTTCATTTGAAAAAGAGGTATTCATATTTGTTCTGCAAACTAGAAAACAACTTATATAGGTTAAAACCGAGTGAAACAAAAGCTGTTTTAAATACCGAGATGTTTAAAACAGTTGAAACTCAAAATAAACGACAAAAGATTTCTCCTAATAATCTTTGGCACTTAAGACTAGGCCACATTAATTTTAATAGGATTAAGAGATCGGTTAAAAGAGGACTTCTAAATGAGTTAGAAGACAACTCTTTACCTCCATGTGAGTCTTGTCTTGAGGGTAAAATGACTAAACAATCGTTTTCTGAAAAATGTTATAGAGCCAATGAAACCTTAGGACTCGTGCATACAGATCTCTGTGGTCCAATGAATGTCAAAGCACGAGGAGTGTATGAATATTTCATCAGTTTTATTGATGATTATTCAAGGTATGACTGTCTTTATCTAATGCATCACAAATCTGAATTTCATCAGTTTTATTGATGATTATTCAAGGTATGACTGTCTTTATCTAATGCATCACAAATCTGAAGCTCTTGAAAAATTTGGAGAGTATAAGACTGAGGTTGAGAATCTATTAGGTAAAACTATTAAAGCACTTCGATTAAATCGAGATGGAGAATATATGGACTTAAGATTTCAGGACTATATGATAGAACATGGAATAACGTCTCAACTCTCAGCCCCTGGTATCCCTCAACAGAATAGTGTATCAGAAAGGAGAAATATAACTCTGTTAGACATGGTTCGGTCTATGATGAGTTTCACTCAATTACTTGATCCGTTTTGGGGATATGTAGTAGAGACTGCTACATATATTTTGAACATGGTTCCTTCTAAGAATGTTTCAGAAACAGCTTATGAGTTATGGAAAGGGCGTAAAGATAGTTTACGTCACTTCAGGATTTGGGGATGCCTAGCACATGTGTTGTTGCAAAACTCCAAGAAATTAGAACGTCGTTCAAAATTATGTATATTCGTAGGATACCCCAAGGAGACGAAAGGTGGTTTGTTTTATGACCCTAAAGAAAATAGAGTGTTTGTATCAACAATCACTACATTCTTAGAGGAAGACCATGTAAGAAATCATCAACCTCACAACAAACTAGTATTAAGTGAGATTTCTAAAGAAGATACTGATAAAACAACAAGAGTTGTTGATTACGCTGGTCCTTCAACAAGAGTTGTTGATGGAGCTGCACTTCTGGTCAATCACTTCCTTCTCAAGAGTTGATAATGCCTCGACGTAGTGGGAGGGTTATAACTCAACCCAATCGTTACTTGGCTCTGGCAGAAACTCAAGTCATCATACCTGATGATGGCGTTGAGGATCCATTGACCTATAAACAGGCAATGAATGAGGAAGATAGAGATTAATGGATCAAAGACACGAATCTTGAAATGGAGTCAATGTACTTCAATTCAGTCTGGGAACTTGTAGATCAACCAGATGGGGTAAAACCTATTGGTTGCAAATGGATCTATAAGAGGAAATGAGACTAAATCGGTAAGGTACAGACCTTTAAAGATCGACTTCTAGCAAAGGGTTATACCAAAGAGAGGGGGTGGACTATGAAGAAACCTTCTCTCGGGGTTTTATGTCCTTAAACTCATAGTTTGTAAACAAAAACATATTCTATTTTCAAGAAAGTTATTATTGTTGTTTATTCAGTAAAGATTGTTATTGAATAAAGTGAACTTTACGATCATTAATCTAAATCCAATAAACTAAGAACACTCTGGCTATGATTACTTGATCTATATGTAGAGACATAAGAGTTGATCAAGTTCAAGTATATAGTCAAAATGCTCTATAGTATAAGGATAAGGCTGAGTACCTTATTCTGGGAACACTGTGGATGCAGCCCACTTTTGTATATGATATAAACAATGTGATCACTAAAATTGTACATGTGGAAACATGTGAGTGGGGGCGTCCTATGCAATGAGTAATGCATAAGATCGGACCATGAAGAAAATCACTCTCACTTTATAATGTCGTTTATTGTTGAGACTGATTTTCTTTTCATTCAATGACCTAGGTAACTCGATCTTAATCCTGAGCTAACCATGAACTCCTGTTTATTCGGAATTATCCTTAGATTTGCATGGGTGAGAATGGATCAAGTTCGCCAACTCAATAGGCCTCCCATTTCAGGGGTAAGACTGGGTAAATGGCAGGGGACGTGGGGTGCAAGATGAAATTCACTCCTACCCACTTTTAGGGATAGAAGAGAGGTAGTTCCCTGAAGTACTGAGTCCATGTCTTTAACAAAGGGCCCCACCCTCTCATTGGCCTAAGAGGGATTCGGTTTGCTGGTTGGACCACAAACCAATTGTTCATTAGAGGATCAGTGAGGCATAAGAAACAAGAAATAACTTCAGGGGTAAAACGGTAAATTGACCCAGCTCTAGTTACGAACAACCTGTGAAGGATCGACTTACTAATCATGGTTATATCAAATGAACAGAAATATATCTATAGTGAGGGGAGTGCAACTACTAGGCTATAGTGGAATGTCCTAGTAGTTAACGAATGTTGGTTAACAAGGTTAATGAGTTTAACCGGTTAATCTTAGATTGTTTGAGCCCATGATCTATAGGTCCATTAGATCCCTCTACTAGCTCATATCGGACTAAACCATAGAACAGTGTGACGAGTGAGTTCGAAGTGTTCGAATTCAAATTAGGGAGAATGCACTACATATATACGATATATTTAACCGCTTTTTTTTTTTATTTACGAATTAAACAAAAAGAGAGAATCTGAGATATTTAAATAAGATTTAAATATCTTAATCAAATATGTGTCGGAATTAATTGGGATTGACATTTGAATTAATATTAAATATTAATTAAATAGTTTAATTAATCATTTAATATTACTTTAATTTGAAATTTATAATTCAAATTGATTGTTCAATCAAAATGAAGAAAGTCAAAATGTTGACTTTCATTTAATGGAAAAATCGTGGAATTTTGAAGTGTCAAAATTTTGTTTAACCAAACTTGCATGCTTGCCAAATAAACCCCACAAATTTGAGTGAAATTTTGAGTGTCAAAATTTGGTGATCTCAAATTTGCATGAACATGCAAACATGACTCTATAAATAGAGTGATCATAAAACATGAAACGTCTTCATATTTGTGAAAAACCTTGAGAAAAACCTCTCACAAACACTCTCTTCATATAAACAAAATTCCTCCCAAGTTTAGTCACTCACCGAATTCTACACTCTCACAAACACTCTCTTCATATAAACAAAATTCCTCCCAAGTTTAGTCACTCACCGAATTCTACAATCCCGTTCGAAGGTCGGAGGATAGTGGAGAAGACACTATTGGTGGTTCGAAATCGGCTCCTGAGGAAAAAGGAATTTGAACTACAAAAGATTAGTATTCAAACTCATTAAGTTTTAATACTTATGAACATGCTAGTTATTTACTATAATTGATGTTCTAAAAGTGCCTGAGATCCAAATTGCTTCCGCATGTGTTATATTAACACCATCAATTGGTATCAGAGCAAGTTTTAGGCACTTTATTTACATTAATTTCATCATGATGGGTACCATTTCATGAATGAAATTTTGTGGTTGCTAAAGTGGATGGTTTTGATTTTGGCATTTTTTTATGCTTCCATTTGATACAATTATTGTAATAAGCCTAATGTGTATGGGCTTTAATGAGTGAAGAAAGGTCTGTAATTTTTCTGGAGTCATTAGAGTCTATTTTAGGTTGTAATTGATCGAACATGGAAGAGAAAGCAAGCTGAACCGAAGAAAAAGATGGAAGAGGTGATTTGGGTGTTTTTTCTGCCATTGGGGTACGGTTCAATGTTTTTAGGGGTTGGTTCGCCCAGTTCGTGATCCTCGGGAGCGGTTCAAGTTATTTTTAATTATTAATGTAATAATTTAGTTAATTGCTTGCTTTAAAATGCCAAAACCAATCCACTTTAGCGTGTTTAATTAATTATGCATTATGAATGTATGTTTTAATTAAATAGAAAATGTATATGCATAAAGTATGTCATATAGATTTAACATCCCACCATAAGCTAAGCATGTTTCATGGATTCCAAGTATGTTATAATTGTTATGATGTATAGTATGCATGTTTAGGGTTCCATGAGTAATAGATATAAATTGTTATATTGCATGGAATGGATTATTATATAATTGTTATATAAAGCATGTTAGAGGCATGTTATAGGTTATTTTCAACGTCTTAAAACGAGATAGACGTTAAAATCTATAATAAAGATAAGTACTTAGGGTTAAGAACCGAGCACGATCAATTTTAATAGTTAAAATAGGTCGATGTCTTACAAAATTGCGGTTACGAGAAAGCTCACCTGGCACGATCTTGTCTGAGGCTTGAGGTACTTAAGCTCACCTGTCTTACAAAATTGAGTTTAGTTAGCCCAGTTTTATGAGCATGCTGAAGTGATTTAAGTTTTAGAAAAACCACCTAGACTTAAGTTATATTTAATTAGTCGGAATATACCTAAGTAATAAGTATACCCAACCGTCTAAAATACTTAGTGGGAGGAAAAAGGTATACGAGATACATCGTTTTCCATTTACGCTCTCTGGAAAATTCACACTGTGAGATTCATATCGGCTAAACCATAGAATAGTGTGACGAGTGAGTTCGAAGTGTTCGAATTCAAATTAGGGAATATGCGCTACATATATATGATATATTTAACCGCATTTTTGTTTTATTTATGAATTAAACAAAAAGAGAGAATCTGAAAAATTTAAATAAGATTAAAATATTTTAATCAAATATATATCGGAATTGATTGAGATTGACATTTGAATTAATATTAAATATTAATTGAATAGTGTAATTAATCATTTAATATTACTTTGATTTGAAATTAATTGTTGAATTAAAATGAAAAAAGTTAAATTGTTGACTTCATTTAATGGAAAAATCAATGTTTGAGTTAGTGGATTTTGAAGTGTCAAAATTTGGTGTAACCAAACTTATCCCTTGGAAAAACCTTGAGAAAACTCTCACAAACTCTCTTCATATATACTAAATCTCTTCCAAGTTTAGTCACTCACCGGATTCCACAATCCCGTTCTAAGGCTGAAGAATACTGAATAAGACACTAGTGGAGGTTCGAAACTGGTTCGTAAGGAAAAATAAATTTGAACTACAAAAGGTTAGTACTTAAAGACTTTGAGTTTTAATACTCATGAACATGCTAGTTATTTATTATAATTTATCTTCTAAAAGTGCCTAAGATTTAAATTATTTTCGCATGTGTTATATTAACTCCTTCATTTGGTTGGTTAGTGGACAGGTTGTGTTGGATTTGAGCATGGGATCGAGCTCCAGTTCCTTGGTACTGTTTGAGTTACAAAGGGTAGACTCTGTCCGACTTAGCAAGTAAAGTGGTGTCTCACAACACGTCCTCTTTGATTGGTTGACCTATCTTCTTGCCATGTTGTAATACATTTCAATATTTTGCAAATACGCTTCTCTCTCGTCGCCAGCAGCTGTGTATCCACGGTCGATTCTTCCAACGTTCAATTTTTCTAGATTTCGCTAAGCGACACATTTCAATCTATTTTTATGGATTACTTTTTATCTTCCAAGCTTTGACGGACGTTAGGTATGTGGTAAGTCAGACGAGATCTATGTGTTGGGGTTTTATATGACTTTCAGCCTTTGCGCAAGCAAGCAAAGTCGGATCAAGTGAAAGCGGCGGGATAGGCCTTTTGCTTTTGATAACTGTTTCTAGAAAATTCTATCATCTATCTATTTGTTGGGGTTTAGTCGAATTAAAGAAAGAAAGGTGCATCTCAATCTTGAAGGAAGAGATCGACTATCCCAAGTTCTTTTACTCCATTCATAAAGTCAACAAAAGTGAAAAAGCTGGGTTTAACATAGAAAGATGAATTCCATTCTCCTTCACCTTGCGGTATTTGATTTTTTTTTATAGTGGAAATGCCATAAAGCACGAACCAAGATTCTTCAATCAAATAGCTACACCGAGTTCAAGAGTTCCATTTTCATATCTGTTTGTGGTGCGCCCTATCATATCACCCGGTCTCACTGCTACTCTACTGTAATGTAAAGGAATAGAATATCTACTTTTGAATCAAGTGTTGAAAGTCAAGACTCCTTATTCATTCTAAGAACAACAATGGGAGAGGGCTCGTAGCCCCTATAGATACTTACTAGCCACTATCGTTAACTAGAAATGACTTGGTTTATTTACGAAAAATAAAGATCTCGAATCAACAAATTTGATGCCATTT
>NW_019272240.1:0-11252 GCF_002738345.1 Cucurbita maxima
GAATTGTATGACATGGAATATGGTAAACTGCTTGGAATCATAATCCCAATAGGAATATGTATGAAACGTAAATTGAAAATGAGAATGACATGAAGCATGGAACGTGACAGGGGGTTAGGTTCATTAACGATAAATGTAGAAGTAGCGGGACCTCATGCATTATGTGTGTGTTCATGCATCTGGGGGGATACCCCTATCCCATCACGAGGGTACGGACGTGTACATCCAATGACAGGACAACGATCGTTATGCTTTGCATAGCGCTGTTGTGACGGTTACTAGTTTTAACAGGTCCCGGCATAAGGAGCTTCTAGAGTATGTCCACCAGATAAGAAAAGTGGCCCAGCGGTGTGCGAACTAGCTGGTGAGCCCATACTCGCACGTATTGTCTGTGTGTAGAGTATATGGTACACATCCACGATTACCCATTAGTTCAGCACCAGAGGAAAAACGAAACGAAAGATAGGTCCCATCATTTCATTGCATGTGATTGTTCCATTTAACCCCAATAGTGGAGTCACTTTCTAGAGTATTTGTTTAAATACTTAAGCCATGTGCTACTATATTTTTCAGGTTAAGGCAAGACATTCCTGTACGACTGATGACGGCGTCGCAACTCGAGATCATGGCACATGCATAGGATAGTGATATTTATTTTCTTAGACTTAAGCAAGAATAGGATGTTTTAAACTTAAACGCTTATTTATTTTATTTCAGATTTTTTGTTGTGTCATTTTAAAGATGTTTTCAAAACACGTAAGTCACTGGTTGTATTTTAAGTTAAAGGTTATATTTTATGGAATTTAAATGAAGTCTTTCGCATTCAATGTTCATGGTACGTATAAAGTAGCGACCTTAAATTAAGTAGAAAATTTTTGGTGGTTTAATTTCCATCCAACCCTTCCAAGCCAAATTGGAGTTAGTGCTCCAAAACGGCTTATAATTAACATATTATTGTTTTTAGAATTTATTTTACTAAATTTAACACCGTATCAAGTCTCATTTTCAAGAGAAGAGGAAGATAAAAATCTCTACTTGAAAACAAGCCACAACACCATTGAAGAAAAGAAGATCATGCAAATTCTCAAATCTTTTGTTGTTTGTGTTTTCTTTATGGCATTCACCTACAAACTCAAACGATGTAATTGTGGTCAGTCTATTTACTTTTTTAACATAGTTTATTTTTATTTAATTAAGAACCTGAATCAAAGAGCACAAATAAATTGAATAATAAATTAAATAGAATTTCAACCATTTTTTGGTTTTTCTGTTTCAAGATATTTCTTAGAGAAAGTTTGAATAATAGATCTACTAAGAATTGAAAATATAAGACTCTTTTTGTAATATTAGTATTTCTTGTTTGCCTTATGGATGGAAATATATATTAATGTCTCAATTGGTTTACACAGCATCCAATTCTGAACTTCCATTGACAAAGTGGGAAGTGGTGATTTGGAACAGCCCTGCAAATCCACCTCTACTAAAAATAAAAAATTAAACTATCTAATTTTGACATAATGTTTTTAATGTTTTTATTTTCATATATTCCTTAAAATCTATATGTATATATTTATTTTAGTGTGTGGGTATCTAACCTAAAATTCTGGATTGGCTATGAATTTAGGCTTGCATATCATCAAACCACGAACCTAATTCAATTGGGACTTTAGGGAGAATTCTTCTCGAACAACATTGTTTTGGTGCAACTTTTAGAGCAAATTAGGGCATGCTTCTTTCAAAAGGTTTTTTTGGCCAGAAAAGGGAACATGTCTTTCTGGTGGATGTGGTGATGAAAGATGCATATGGTTTGTCGATACTAAATGGTTTTCATTGTTTAATAGTCCTCAAAACAAATTTGAGTTAAAATAATTATGAAAAATAAAAACATGTACACTGAAGCTCAAATGAGAGTATTTGGGTAAAACATGGAATTCTCATCACTAATCTACAGCCACACATTGGTCAAGTCTTCACGACCACAACATAGAATTCTCACCATTAAACTACATAGATCATCTATTAAATTTTTTATTAAATTACTCCTAAATACTTAGGATGGTTGATTTTGATGACCAATATCAAAGCCATCAAGTGTTAGATTCAAATTTTAAATCTAGGCGACCAATTTCAAGTTCTCTACGGTAAAAGAAATAATGCATTTATATAACAATATCAAAATCAATCATAAACTTTCTTTTACTTCCATAATTTTATGAAACATTTGCTTGGAAAGTGTCTAAAATATAAGTGAAAGGTATCTCAAATTAAGCACGGAGGAATAACATTTCATGTTTCTAAATTAAATGAGTGAAGTATTTTTCTTCAATCTGGCATGAACAATTGGATTCCCGAGAATTCTCACAACTCATCATGATTTTCATTTCTTCCACCGGGTGTTTAGGTCAAAAAATGCAATCACATACAATCATGGTGCCTATCTTTTCATAAGACATCATGACCTTATTCTCTACTTCAAGTTCGAGTAAAGTTTGATGTGTTGCATAATATCATCATGTACATAATAAGGAAGTGTACACATGTGTACTAATCATAACAAGGAAGTATCTCAATACATGTGACATGCAAAATGCATGAGGTCTCACAGTTTCGAATCATGATATATAGTTATGATGCAAATCATCCATCCATTCTTTTTACGATATAATGTTCCTATGAGACATGCATACGTATACTGAACATATCTTTTATGGTTAATCTACATGACTTGTCAATGACTCATAGGCACAGCGTGAACATGTTAACCTAATATGCATGGTGTAATATATGGAGGTTCATGCATTATATATCATCCATATCACAACGTAGATTCACAGCATAGTATCATTCATATCATAATATAAAGTGTCACATAGAACAACACATATTAACAAGGGCTACAAGACACTTGTCATTCATACAACATAAAAGTAATCCAACGTGGCCCATAAGCATCAATAGTTTTACTTTTATGTTCAAGATGTGTGACTAAACTGAAACTATCAAACTAAAACTTACATAATGTAATAACTTCAACTATTTTTCCTGTTCTCTATTTTTATTACATCTATTAGTATAAATAATTTTGAAATAATCAAACTTTGCATCGGTTGAAAATTGATAATACTACTTGCACATGAATTTCATTATTATCCAAATCGAATAAATGAATGAAATAATGATATATTAAAAATGAAAAAAATTTGTCATAGGAGGTCATTTGATCTATTTGTATGACTCTGAGGTCTTGAGTTCAATTCTTGTAATACTTGAACGTGGTCTTAAGATAAACTAATAACTTTACTACAGACATACTCATCGACTCATGTAGTTTTATGAACGTGTCCAACTTCATTAGTTTTGTCATAATATATACAACTAACTTGTTCTTGTGTGACACAATGCTTCAGCTCAATAACTCCATCTCTGGTCAAATCATGCAGGAAATGAAACCTCACATCAATGTATTTACTACGTCCATGAATGATTGAATTCTTGGATAGCTTAACAGTGAAACTGTTATCAAATAACATTTTTTTTCATAAACTCTCCTCATCCACACCCCTTGACAAGCACAAGAGGAAGCTGCCACAATTTCTGCTTCAGTAGTAGACAAAGTAACTACAAGTTGTTTTTTGGAGGACCAAGACATAGTTCCATCACTGAGTAAGAACACATAACCAGAAGTGCTTTTCCTGTCATATATATCTCCTGCAAAATCACGGTCAGTATATGCTATCAACTCTCCATTACCCGTTTTCTGATAAAGAACTCCCAAATCTATAATACCTTTTAAGTATCTCAACACCCTTTTTGCAGCTTGCAAATGCAGCTCTGATGAATTTGCCATAAATATACTAATGAGAGACACTACATACATTAAATCCAACCTTGTTGCAATAAGATACATTAAATTCATCCTTTGTTAGTCTAACCCCAGGAACAACATGGTTTTTCATACTATTACTTTTTTCATCATAAACTTGACCAAAACTTCTTTTGCATACTTTCTTTAACTAATATAAATGTCTTCAGGATTTTGTAAAATCTCTACACCGAGAAAATATTTCATTTTTTCCCAAATCAGTCATTTCAAATTGAAGTTTCATAGAATTCTTGAACTTAACAAATATGCTCTCATCATTACCAATAAAAATTAGATCGTCAACATATGGACTAACAATCAAAATTTTACCTCTATCTCTTGTTTGTATGAATAGAGTATGGTCACAGTTGCACCTCTCAAATCCTTCTATGACGAAATGGGCTTTAAATCGACTAAATCTTCCACATAAGACTTGGTTAAGGCCATATAATGTCTTTTTTAATTTGTATACCTTGTATTCTTGACATTTTTTCTCATAACCTTGTGGTTGCTCGACAAAGACGGCTTCTTATAACTCTCCATATAAGAAAGCACTTTTCACGTCAAGCTGATACACTTTCCAACTATTCCGAGCTGCTAAAGCAATTATCATTCGAATACTATCCCACCTAGCTACAGGTACAAATGCCTTGGTATAGTCTATACCATGTTGTTGTGCATAACTTTTTGCTACCAACGTAGCCTTATACTTGTCAACTTCGCCATTTTCTTTGAGTTTGATTTTGAAAACCCACTTTACTCCAATCTTCTTCATTCCTCTAGGAAAATTTGTCAACTCCCAAGTCTCATTTCGTTCGATGGCTTCTATCTCCAAGTCCATTGTAGCTCACCATTTTGAACTTTGAACAGCTTCTTCAAAGGTAGTCGAATCTATAGTTGAGGTTAATAGAACTAAATTGTTGTGCTCAGCTTCTTCAGAAAATTCTCCCTTGCTCACATAATCTCCATCCATAATGGTGCTCTTCTATTTCTCACTTCGGGTGTGCTTTAGATGGATCATTGGAATATATATTAACTTCCCCTTCTTCTTCTACTATCACCTCCTCTTCAGATTCTTCCTCACTTTGATCATGTTCGCTTTCTTCTATATTACTATCTTTCCATTCGTGGGTATCAAGTTCAACTTCTTCGTTAGTTTTACCCCAATTCCAACATTTGTTTTCTTCAAAAATCACCTCTCTGCTTGCAATTATCTTCTTGGACACTAGAACATAGAGTCTATATGTTTTAGACTCTTCACTCATCCCTAGTAGCACACACTGAAAATTTTGATCATCTAACTTCTTTCTCTTACCGTCTGATACATGAACACGGTCAATGTATCCAAAAACTAAAAAATAATTAGTATTAGGTTTTGCGCCACTTCAAGCCTCCTCTGAAGTCATATTTTTCACTACCACTGTAAGACTTCTATTGAGCACGTGCAATATCCAGTTTACTGCTTCTGGCCAAAAATTCTTTGGAACTTGCTTCTCTGATAATATACTTATAATCATGTTCATGATTGTTCTGTTCTTGCACTCATCTAGACTCGCTATAAGTTTTCTACTGATACCATTAGTTTTGCAAAAACTATTGAACTCGTGAGAGGTGTACTCTCCACCCCTATCTATGGGTAGACAACGAATAAAATCTCCAATCTCTTTATCAACAAGATTTTTTTCAGCAAGAAAATATATTCACACATTGCGACGGTAATCATCAATAAAACTTATAAAATACCTCTGATTACTGTTGGAAATACCTTCTGCTTGATTATTTTTCTTCTTAGTTGCTGGGACGTTTTCGTCATTGTGTGGAACGTGTAAGGAGAGAAAGAACGTTTAGACGAACGATATAATCGGTATAATTTTTTACTCTTGAAGTGTAAAGTTGTCGGAACGATTCTTTTATTAACTTCTCTGGGTCATATTGAAAGATAAATGAATACTACTATTGATGATCTCATGGATAAACACCAAGACCGAAGATGAAGAGTTATTGGGCTCTCGATCATGGCTACAACAAGCTTGGGTACCATATTTAAGAATACTACGATATCTTTAGAAAAATTAGTAATTGAAAGTATCTTTTAGGTTTATTTTTTTTTTAGTGATAAATTGAGTGAAAAAAAGAAAACAAACTAAGATATTTGGTATTGAATATAAATAAAATTGTTGATTAGTTTAATGGGTTAGGTTTTAATTAAAATATATTTTTTTAGACCCATAAGAGTTTAAACTTTAGTTAATTTTGCAATTATAATGGATCAAATCTTAGAAAAGAAAAGGAACCAAATTTTGAAAGAAAAAGGGAATGTATAACTCTATAGTAATAAGTAAATTTGAATTCCAATAAGCATATTTTACTCATAGAACTCATGTCATACCATATATTTGAATCAAATTAACTTAAACAAACTTTGGCCTTCGCCTACACACTCAAACAATATAAGGAAGTTTGAATTGATGGATCAATAGAAGAATTGAAAATATAAGTTTGAATTTTTGGTTTTGTCTATTGAATTGATGGATCAATAGACAAATTTTATAAGGCTAGTATTCTTGTTTGCTTTTTCTATCGAAATATATATTAATGTCTCGTGTGGTTTACCGCATCCAATTCTCAACTTCCATTAATGCCTCACCTGTTTTTTAAGGTTTTTATTTTTGTATTTTAATGTTTCTATTTTTGTATATTCCTTAAAATTTATATGTATATATTTATCTTAGTTTGTGGGTATCTAACCTAAAATTTTGGATTGGCTATGGACTTAGGCGTGCATATCGTCAATCCAGGAACCCATTTCAATTGGGAGTTTAGGGAGAATTTTTCTCGAAGGACATTGTTTTGGTGCAACTTTGCCACTAGATTAGGGCATGCTTCATTCGAAGTTTTCTGGCCAGAAAAGGGAACATGGCTTTCTGATCGATGTAGTAATGAAAAATAATTTGCATATAATAACGGTTTTTCTTTGTTTAATATTCCTCAAAACAAATTTGAGTTCTTGCACCCATGGGAACCTTGTTAAATAATTAAATAATTATTCAATGTATCTTTATGGGTTTTATGGAACACACCTTTGTTAGAACAACAAAGAAAATAAAGTTAGTTTCAATTATTAACTATGTGAATAAAACGAAGGAAGGTAAAATAATTATGGAAAATGATAACAGAGGTACAACTCAAGCTCAAATGAGAGGATTTGGGTAAAACATGGAATTCTCATCACTAATCTAGAGCCACACATTAGTCAAGTCTTCACGACCACAACATAAAATTATCACCATTAAACTACAATCTATTAGAGATTATCGTTTAAATTTTTTATTAAATTACTCCTAAATACTTAGGATGGTTGATTTTAATGACTAATATCAAAGCCACGAAGATTTACATTCAAGTTCTAAAGCTAGGGGACCAATTTCAAGTTCTCTAGGGTAAAAGAAATAATAAGCATCGATATAACAATCTCAAAATAAATATTCCATAATTTTATAAAACATTTGTTGGGAAAGTGTCTAAAATCAATCTCAAATCAATCACGGAGGAATGACATGTCATGTTTCTAAATTAAATGAGTGAAGTATTTTTCTTCAATCTGGCATGGACAATTGGATTCACGAGAATTCTCACAACTCGTCATGATTTTCATTTCTTCCACCAGACGTTTAGGTCAAAAAATGCAAGCACATACAATTATGCATGACCTTATTCTCTACTTCAAGTTCGAGTAAGGTTTGATGTGTAGTACTTCTCTATTCACAACCACACATACATACATGGACCCACTAAGTGAGCTCATTTACATACCCTTGGGTCTGACGGTAGGTTAGTATACACCCACATTGTCAGAAGCCACAAAGGGGAATGAGCATGTATAATATCATTGTGTACAAAATAAGTAAGTGTACACATGTGTACTAATCATAACAAGGAATTATCTCGATACATGTGACATGCAAAATACATGAGGCCTCACAGTTTCAAATCATGATATATAGTTATGATGCAAATCATACATTCATTCTTTTTATGACATAGTGTTCCTATGAGACATGCATACGTATACGGAACATATCTTTTATGGTTAATATGATATATACGGTTTCGAATTAACATTCATTCTTTTTATGACATAGTGTTCCTATGAGGCCTCACAGTTTCGAATCATGATATATACGATACATACATGTGCAAAATATGATATTATCAATTATCCTTACAAAGTAATTTTTATTTTTTTATTTTTTAAGTCTAACAAACTAATTTTTTTATAGTCTTACCGTCTTACCACCTAATTAATTGTAACATTCCACATTCCTAGAGAAGTGGACACCATAAAGTGGACAAAATTCCCAGTGGTCCTAAGATTCTAACAAAGTAGTAACATGACAATCTTTAACAATTTCTCCCTTAAACTAATTGTAAGGTTGCCATCAGTTTACTCATGATACTACACACATACCCATTGACTCATGTAGTTTTATGAACGCGTCCAACTTCAGTAGTTTTTTCATCATATCTACAACTTGTTCCTGTGGGCATTGGACCAGAAGTGCTTTTCTTGTCATATATATCTCATGCATAATTACTGTCAGTATATGCTATCAACTTTCCATTACCTCTTTTTCGATAAAGAACTCCCAAATCAGTCATTTCAAATTAAAGTTTTATAAAATTCTTGAACTTAACAAACATGCTCTCATCATTACCAGGAAAAATTAGATCATCAACATTATAGACTAACAATCAAAATTTTATCTCTATCTCTTGTTTGTATGAAGGAAGTATGGTTACAATTGCACCTCTCAAATCTTTCTTCAACAAAATGTGTTTCAAGTCAACTAAATCATGCACGTAGGGCTTGTTTAAGGCCATATAATGTCTTCTTCAATTTATATACCTTGTATTCTTGACATTTTTTCTCATAACCTTGTGGTTGCTGATACACGTTCCAACTATTTCGAGCTGCTAAAGCAATTATCATTCAAATACTATCCCACNGAAAAGTAATATCGAGTGCATCTAAATAAGTAACCTACTTGTAGGCAGTAATCGAATCCTTGGTCGAGCGAGTTGCCACGAATTTTTCTCTAGGTTATAGAAAGTTCAGGTGTAGATTATATGTAACAACCCTAGTTTTCTAGGGACCTAGAGTCACTAGAATATGTATGATGTAACTACCTTATGCGAAAATATTTTTTACATTATGCTTTTGTATCGAAGGTACCAGAGAATGATTAAGACTATATAACAATGTTAGGAATCACGAACCTCCATAATTATATGACATTGTCCACTTTTGTTGAAGGGTTAAATTTTTCCACATACTAAAATGGAATGATTCACTACCATTGCTAAAAAGAGAGCTTGAACCTCCCCAACCTTATCGTTAACAATCATACGCTCTAACCAACTGAACTATTCCAACAAATTATAAGTATTAGCCTAGATAGCTACTTTGGCTCCTTACATGTCGTCGTCTACCTCACGGTTTTAAAATGCGTCTAATAGTGAGAGATTTTCACATGCTTATAAGAAATGTTTCATCCCCTATCCAGCCGATGTGGGATTTCACAATCCACCCCATTGTGTTCCCAACAACCTCGTTGGCACACCACCCGATGACCAGCTCTAATATATTTTGTTACAAACCAAGCACACCTCTATTAGATATTGAAGGTTTTGCCCTTGGAAGACCTTCCATGTACCATGATCACTCTATTTATAGAGTTATGTTTGCATGTTCATGCAAATTTGAGATCACCAAATTTTGACACTCAAAATTCCATGAAAATTTGTGGGGTTTATTTGGCAAGTATGCAAGTTTGGTTAAACCAAATTTTGACACCTCAAAATTTCACTAACTCAAACATGGATTTTTTTCATTAAATTAAGTCAAATTTTTATTCAACAATTAATTTGAATTATTAATTTCAAATTAAAGTAATATTAAATGATTAATTAAACTATTTAATTAATATTTAATATTAATTCAAATGTCAATCCCAATCAATTCCGACACATATTTGATTAAGATATTTAAATCTTATTTAAATATCTCAGATTCTCTCTTTTTGTTTAATTCGTAAATAAAACAAAAATGTGGTTAAATATATCGAATATATATAGTGCATATTCCCTAATTTGAATTCGAACACTTTGAACTCACTCGTCACACTGTTCTATGGTTTAGTCTAATATGAGCTAACAGAGAGACCTAATGGACCTATACATCATGAGCTCCAACGATCCAAGATTAACCGGTTTAACTCATTAACCTTGTTAACTAACATTCGTTAACTACTAGGACACTCCACTATAGCCTAGTAGTTGCAGTCCCCTCACTATAGATATATTTCTGTCCATTTGATATAACCATGATTAGTAAGTTGATCCTTCACAGGTTGTTCGTAACTAGAGCTGGGTCAATTTACCATTTTACCCCTGAAGTTACTTCTTGTTCCTTATGTCTCACCGATCCTCTAATGAACAATTTGTTTGTGGTTTAACAAGTAAACTGAATCCCTCTCATGCCAATGAGAGGGTGGGGCCCCTTGTTCAAGACCTAGAGTCAGTGCTTAAGGGAACTACCTCTCTTCTATCCTTAAAAGTGGGTAGGAGTGAATTCCATCTTGCACCCCACGTCTCCAGCCATTCACCCAATCTTACCCCTGAAATGGGAGGCCTATTGAGTCGGCGAACTTGAGCCACTTTCACCTATGCAAATCTAAGGATAATTCCGAATAAACAGGAGTTCATGTATAGCTCAAGATTAAAATCGAGTTACCTAGGTCATCGAATGAAAAGAAAATCAGTCTCAGCAGTAAGCGACATTATAAAGTGAGAGTGATTTTCTTCATGGTCCGATCTTATGCAATACTCATTGTAAAGGACGCCCCCACTCACATGTCTCCACATGTACAATTTAGTGATCACATTGTTTATGTCATATACAAAAGTGAGCAGCATTCATATTGTCCCTATGATAAGGTACTCAACCGTATCCCTGTACTATAGATCATTTTGACTATATACTTGAACTTCATCCACTCTTATGTCTCTACATATAGTTCAAGTAATCATACTATAATTAGATTGTTCTTAGTTTATTTGATTTAGATTAATAATTGTAAAGTTCATTTTATTCAATAACAATCTTTACTGAATAAACAACAATAATAACTTTATTGAAAATAGAATATGTTTTTGTTTACAAACTATGAGTTTTAGGACATAAAACCCAACAAGAGTCTTAAACTACGTTCATGGCTTCATGAGTTTCAAGCGACGTAGTCTTAACCCGCATCTAAAGGCTTGCCCTCCGATACCGTCCGCTAACCTATGCCCAAGGCTTCATGCATTCCAAGCGGCATAGTCTGAAAAC
>NW_019272240.1:11353-17859 GCF_002738345.1 Cucurbita maxima
AAGCAGCGTAGTCTAAGTCACGAGCACGTTGTACCATGAGAGGTCTTAGGAGTTTTTGATTCTTGGCTAGGGTAACTTACTATCTTCTTGTTCCATAGAATGGAACTTTCATAATTATCCATATCATAAGGGTAATTTGATAATTTACAACTTTCAGAATATTTTATTATTATTTTTTATGCTAAATTCATAATTCTCCTAAAAAAATTTCATCTCTTGTTGGTCATTTATTGGTCCTTGAGCATCTTGAAATTCNAGTCTAAGTCATGAGCACGTTGTACCATGAGAGGTCTTAGGAGTTTTTGATTCTTGGCTAGGGTAACTTACTATCTTCTTGTTCCATAGAATGGCACTTTCATAATTATCCATATCATCAGGGTAATTTGGTAATTTACAACTTTCAGAATATTTTATTATTATTTTTTATGCTAAATTCATAATTCTCCTAAAAAAATTTCATCTCTTGTTGGTCATTTATTGGTCCTTGAGCATCTTGAAATTCCCATTAGATAAGGAATTAAATATCCGAAAAGTTCCTTAAAAATTGAAAAGTGACATTTTCGTCCTTTTCGCTTAGGCATTTATTCCCAATACTTCTCCAAAGGCCTTAGTCCTTAGAGTTACTCATTAGTGTTTAGAAATGACTTGCTTAAGACCCTTTTCCTAGCTTAATCCTCTTAATTTCTTTATTGGATCCCTTTGGTCTTACATGGGTGGCTTTGCTTCATTTTTTTTGGGTGTTACACCTTCTTACCTCGATCGACCACCAACAAACAACTAAAAAAGAAACGTAAAAATTTAAAATAAACAGACGACTGGATTCCTTAGGATGACACCCTCTGTGATCTCATAGTTCTCGAGCAGCGCTTCTTATCTTGACCAATAGTCAACAAACAATTTAAAACTAAATGTAGAAATCCAAAATAAACAGACACGACTGGATGCCTTGGGACGATCCCCGCTGTTACTGCATAGTTCTCGAGCAATGCTTCTACAACACATGTTCATCGATAGCTCGATTCACATGAGTTACCACTTACATAGATATTTTGTTTTGAAACTCGGTCATACAAAAAAAAAAAATTCATACATGACAAGTAAAACATGTGAGTCTAAGTATATTTTACAACATAAAATATCAAAGTAAGTTTTCAACAACAAAAGCACATGTACTTAAAACAGACTCAGAAAAGGGTTCCTTGTTGTCTCGAGCCTGCTGGTCTCATCCTCGATTCGCCTGCAACTTCTTATTTGGCCAAAAAAGTTAAAATAATCTTGATAAGTAATTAATTTACTTAATAAATAGCTAACTTGTCATTCACAAGTTTATTACTTATCATTCTAGTTGTTTTAAGTTTTATTCTCAGTTAATTCCTAGTTTCTTTTACTTAGATCATTTCTAAGTTAGTAAGATATTTCAACTACCTCTCCTTAGGTTACTTCTATATGGTTATTTAGAATTTTAGGACTAGTATGTAAGACTCACTCTCAATCAATTACTATCCGTCTACTAATTTCTTTAGCAGCATGTAACATCATATATACCAAAGGATAGACTACAATACTCATATTTTAAATCTTCTGATAATTTGTTTTACGATAAATGGAAATGCAGCAAAAATGAGAATCAATATTTGGTTTACCATGGTTAGAAGAAATATCTCTCTGAAAGCACAAAATATTATGGACAAGGTCAACTAAATTGACAAGCATTGAAAGACCTTGATAGCATTTCCGACGCTTGCCTATTGTGTATGTATGTTACGTGACAAAATTTAGTGCATCTAGAGATATTTTTGCCCGCCATAATCTAGCTTTGAAGCCCCAAAGCCCCCGATCTCCCTTATATTTCTTCTTCCCCATTTGCTTCCCTACTCCTTCATTGGCACCCTCTTTCTTCCATTTTTTATGTTTTTCTCGCGGTGAATGGCTATCCATTTGCAACTTTTTGGGTTTTCTCTCTTTTTAAATATATTTTTGTTTCCTTTGTTCATAAATTATGTTATAAGTTTAGGTTCATTTTGATGGTGTTACTATAACACGTGCGGAAGCAATTTGGATCTTAGGCACTCTAAGTACATCAATTATAGTAAATTAGCTAGCATGTTCAAAAGCATTGAAACTTAATGAGTTTGAATACTGACCTTTTGTAGTTCAAATTCATTTTTCCAAATGAATGGTTTCGAACCACCACTAGTGTCTTTCCTACTATTCTCCGACCTTAGAACAGGATTGTGGAATCCGGTGAGTGATGAAACTTGATAGAAATTTAGTATAAGTAAAGAGAGAGTTTTGAGAGATTTTTTCAAAGTTTTTGAAGAAGAATTTCCATGTACATTGATCACTCTATTTATAGAGTCATATTTGCATGTTCATGCAAATTTGAGATTACCAAATTTTGGCACTCAAAATTCCACTCTAATTTGTGAGATTATGTGGCAAGCATGCAAGTTTGAGTTAACCAAATTTTGACACTCCAAATTCCACTCAAATTTGTGGGGTGTATCCCGAAAACATGCATGCTTGGTTAAACCAAGTTTTGACACTCAAAATTTCACTAAAATTTGTGGGATTATGTGGCAAACATGCAAGTTTGGTTAAACCATATATTGACCCTCAATATTCCATTAACTCAAACATGGATTTTTTCATTAGGTGGAGTGAACATTTTGACTTTCTTTATTTTAATTCAACAATTAATTTCAAATCAAAATAATATTAAATGATTAATTAAACAATTTAATTAATATTTAACATTAAATAAAATGTCAATTCCAATTAATTCCAACACATATTGATTATCTATCACTATTCATAATTAAAATATTTAAATCTTATTTAAATATCTCAAATTCTCTCTTTTTGTTCAATTCATAACTAAAAAAATGAGGTTAAATATATCGTATATATTTAGCGTGTATTCCGTAATTCTAATTCGAAACCTTCGAACTCACTCGTCACACTATTCTAAGGTTTAGTTCGATATGAGCTAGTAGAGGGACCTAATGAACCTACATCTCATGGGCTCCAACGATCCGAGATTAACCGGCTAAACTCATTAACCTTGTTAACGAACATTCGTTCACTACTAGGACACTCCATTGTAGCCTAGTTGTTGCACTCCCCTCACTATAGATATATTTCTGTCCATTNGCATTCCAAGCGGCATAGTCTGAAAACCAACATCCAAGACTTCTTAAGTTCCAGGAGATGTAGTCTAATCCTACATCAAGGGTTTGCCCTATGATACAGTCTGAACACCTAAGCTCAAGGCTTCATGCGTTCCAAGCAGCGTAGTCTAAGTCACGAGCACGTTGTACCATGAGAGGTCTTAGGAGTTTTTGATTCTTGGCTAGGGTAACTTACTATCTTCTTGTTCCATAGAATGGCACTTTCATAATTATCCATATCATCAGGGTAATTTGGTAATTTACAACTTTCAGAATATTTTATTATTATTTTTTATGCTAAATTCATAATTCTCCTAAAAAATTTTCATCTCTTGTTGGTCATTTATTGGTCCTTGAGCATCTTGAAATTCCCATTAGATAAGGAATTAAATATCCGAAAAGTTCCTTAAAAATTGAAAAGTGACCTTTTCGTCCTTTTCGCTTAGGCATTTATTCCCAATACTTCTCCAAAGGCCTTAGTCCTTAGAGTTACTCATTAGTGTTTAGAAATGACTTGCTTAAGACCCTTTTCCTAGCTTAATCCTCTTAATTTCTTTATTGGATCCCTTTGGTCTTACGTGGGTGGCTTTGCTTCATTTTTTTTGGGTGTTACACCTTCTTACCTCGATCGACCACCAACAAACAACTAAAAAAGAAACGTAAAAATTTAAAATAAACAGACGACTGGATTCCTTAGGATGACACCCTCTGTGATCTCATAGTTCTCGAGCAGCGCTTCTTATCTTGACCAATAGTCAACAAACAATTTAAAACTAAATGTAGAAATCCAAAATAAACAGACACGACTGGATGCCTTGGGACGATCCCCGCTGTTACTGCATAGTTCTCGAGCAATGCTTCTACAACACATGTTCATCGACAGCTCGATTCACATGAGTTACCACTAACATAGATATTTTGCTTTGAAACTCGGTCATACAAAAAAAAAAATTCATACATGACAAGTAAAACATGTGAATCAAGTATATTTTACAACACAAAATATCAAAGTAAGTTTTCAACAACAAAAGCACATGTACTTAAAACAGACTCAGAAAAGGGTTCCTTGTTGTCTCGAGCCTGCTGGTCTCATCCTCGATTGGCCTGCAACTTCTTATTTGGCCAAAAAAGTTAAAATAATCTTGATAAGTAATTAATTTACTTAATAAATAGCTAACTTGTCATTCACAAGTTTATTACTTATCATTCTAGTTGTTCTTAAGTTTTATTCTCAGTTAATTCCTAGTTTCTTTTACTTAGATCATTTCTAAGTTAGTAAGATATTTCAACTACCTCTCCTTAGGTTACTTCTATATGGTTATTTAGAATTTTAGGACTAGTATGTAAGACTCACTCTCAATCAATTACTATCCGTCTACTAATTTCTTTAGCAGCATGTAACATCATATATACCAAAGGATAGACTACAATACTCATATTTTAAATCTTCCGATAATTTGTTTTACGATAAATGGAAATACAGCAAAAATGAGAATCAATATTTGGTTTACCATGGTTAGAAGAAATATCTCTCTGAAAGCACAAAATATTATGGACAAGGTCAACTAAATTGACAAGCATTGAAAGACCTTGATAGCATTTCCGACGCTTGCCTATTGTGTATGTATGTTACGTGAAAAAATTTAGTGCATCTAGAGATATTTTTGCCCGCCATAATCTAGCTTTGAAGCCCCAAAGCCCCCGATCTCCCTTATATTTCTTCTTCCCCATTTGCTTCCCTACTCCTTCATTGGCACCCTCTTTCTTCCATTTTTTATGTTTTTCTGGCGGTGAAGGGCTATCCATTTGCAACTTTTTGGGTTTTCTCTCTTTCTAAATATATTTTTGTTTCCTTTGTTCATAAATTATGTTATAAGTTTAGGTTCATTTTGATGGTGTTACTATAACACGTGCGGAAGCAATTTGGATCTTAGGCACTCTAAGTACATCAATTATAGTAAATTAGCTAGCATGTTCAAAAGCATTGAAACTTAATGAGTTTGAATACTGACCTTTTGTAGTTCAAATTCATTTTTCCAAATGAATGGTTTCGAACCACCACTAGTGTCTTTCCTACTATTCTCCGACCTTAGAACAGGATTGTGGAATCCGGTGAGTGATGAAACTTGATAGAAATTTAGTATAAGTAAAGAGAGAGTTTTGAGAGATTTTTTCAAAGTTTTTGAAGAAGAATTTCCATGTACATTGATCACTCTATTTATAGAGTCATATTTGCATGTTCATGCAAATTTGAGATTACCAAATTTTGGCACTCAAAATTCCACTCTAATTTGTGAGATTATGTGGCAAGCATGCAAGTTTGAGTTAACCAAATTTTGACACTCCAAATTCCACTCAAATTTGTGGAGTGTATCCCGAAAACATGCATGCTTGGTTAAACCAAGTTTTGACACTCAAAATTTCACTAAAATTTGTGGGATTATGTGGCAAACATGCAAGTTTTGTTAAACCTAGTTGTTGCACTCCCCTCACTATAGATATATTTCTGTCCATTTGATATAACCATAATTAGTAAGTCGATCCTTCACAGGTTGATCGTAACTAAAGCTGGGTCAATTTACAGTTTTACCCCTAAAGTTACTTTTTGTTCCTTAAGTCCCACGGATCCTCTAATGAACAATTGGTTTGTGGTTCAACCACCAAACCGAATCCCTCTCAGGCCAATGAGAGGGTGCGACTCCTTGTTCAAGACTTGGAGTCAGTACTTAAGGGAACAACCTCTCTACTATCCCTAAAAGTGGGTAGGTGTGAATTCCATCATACACCCTATGTCCTCAACTATTCACCAAGTCTTACCCTTAAAATGGGAGGCTTATTGAGTCGACGAACTCGGGCCACTCTCACCCATGCAAATCTAAGGATAATTTCGAATAAATAGAAGTTCATAGTTAGCTCAGGATTAAGATCGAGTTACCTAGGTCATAAATGAAAAAATTAGTCTCAATAGTAAACGACATTATAAAGTGAGAAAGGTTTTCTTCATGGTCCGATCTTATGCAATACTCATTGCATAGGACGCTCCCACTCACATGTCTCCAGATGTACAATTTAGTGATCACATTGTTTATATCATATACAAAAGTGGGTTGCATCCATAGTGTCCCCAAAATAAGGTACTCAGCCTTATCCCGGTACTATAAACCATTTTGACTATATACTTGAACTTGATCCACTCTTGTGTCTCTACATATAGTTCAAGTAATCATACTATAGCCAGAGTTTTCTTAGTTTATTGGATTTAGATTAATGATCGTAACATTCACTTTATTCAATAACAATCTTTACTAAATAAACATCAATAATAACTTTATTGAA
>NW_019272240.1:17970-20986 GCF_002738345.1 Cucurbita maxima
TCAATATACTTCAAACACCTTAAAAGGGAAACCTAAAATCAATTAGGCTCAAAGTTGCATTTACATTTTATTTCAATGACCCGAAGCTACCCCTAAAAATTACTAAAACATTATAACTCAATTCAAGGGTTTTGATCCAATAGAAAAGGTTGGACCATAATATTACCTATGAAATCTAATCGAGAATGCTTGATTAAGACTAAGTAACAACAATGAAAATATTAATTCTTACGTATAACAATAAGCAGTTAGGATGACCTATTGGCTTGTTGGATTCATTCCCCTTTCCACACCCTATTGGCTTGTTGAGTGGGCATCATTGTATTGTCTGAAATGATGCTCACATAGGCTTGGAGTGGGATTTATTTGAGTTATTGGTGCTACTGAAGGTGCGCAGCCTAAGGTAGCACAACTTAAGGTGCGTCCGCCCTAGTCACTAAACCTTCACAAGGTGGGCTTCTTCACCTCCACCTTTTCCTCTACCTCTAATACAGGGTAATCTCCTTCCTCGTCGTTCTTTTTAGTGTCCTTTATGTGGCATGATGCTAAAACCAATATATAATTTCTTAAGTCTATATCTCTCTAACATAAATTGCATCATATCACGTATAATCACAACATATAATTTAGTAAACATGACATATTCATAAAAGTACAACTAGGTAGAACATAATGCTTCCATAAATCATATAGTTAGAGCTTCACATATTTGATACTAAATTACATTCAATATTAGAAAAAAAAGTACATGCAAATTAAAGACATTTCTTTATCTTATCTTATACCAGACATACCTGTTGGTGCTAGGACATCGATGGTGAAATCATGGAACGTGGCAAGCCTATCTCGTAGGCAAGTCTACCGAATCTATAACCTAGAGTTCTGATACCAACGGTAACGACCCTAGATTTCTATTAGCCTATAGTTGCCACCATCATCATATCCTATGCTCTTATACGAAATTAAGCATTTAAACTTCATCTTAAAATAGTGTCATGGACTTACTCATTTGAAAGCATCTTTAAAACAACATAAAGAAATAGTAACTAAAACCATTAAAACATCAAAGTAAAAATGCCCTATACTAACCTATGCCTAAGAAAATTAAATACAACTATTCTATGCACGTGTCATTATCTCTATTTGTGATGTCCAAGTCAGTTGTATAGGGGTTTCCTTTTATCCCACTTGTGATGTCCTTGTCCATTACACATCACCATCAACCGAACAATTCTAAAACGAGTCTACTAGGGAGAGGTTTCTACCTCCTTATAAGGAATGTTTCATTCCCCTTCCAAAGGCTAAAAAATATTGTCCACTATTTTATTAAGAGAATATTTTGGAGATATATTAGTTAGAATATAAGTGAGATATTTAGGGAGTTGTTAGTATAAATTTGATTAATCGTGTATTTTATTAATTTACAAGATTTAGTTAGTTATATATTTTTTTTCTATTTTTAGGCATTAGTTGATAGTTTGTATCTATTTAAACGTGGTAAACGTGAATGAAGATCATACACTTTTCCAATTTTATTTTCTATTTCTATTTCTTAACATGGTATCAGAGCATCGATCGTGGTGTTCTTAAATATCAAAATTTCCTTTATGGCGGAATCAGCCAAATCCAGCTTTAAAATTTCGGATGTTGATTTAACACATCCTTACTATATGCATCACTCTAATCAGCCAGGATATTCACCTGTTCCAATCAAATTAAATGGAGAAAATTACCAATCCTGGAGTAAATCAGTTATGCATGCTCTTATTGCCAAGAAGAAAATTGGCTTCATTGATGGCACAATTGAGGAACCGCCCCAAGATGCAAATTCAACCGAATTCGAACTCTGGAATCAGTGCAACAGTATGATAATATCTTGGTTAACTCATTCTGTTGAAGTAGATATCGCTAAAAGCATTATTCACGCCAAGACAGCTCATCAAGTGTGGGTTGATCTTCGCGATTAATTCTCACAAAAGAATGCTCCAGCAATTTTTCAAATACAAAACTCGATAGCAACGATGTCACAAGGAACCATGGCACTGTCAACATATTTCACCAAGCTCAAAGCACTCTGGGATGAACTGGAAGCGTACCGCACACTATTTACGTGTAATCAACGTCAAATACATATTGATCAACGTGAAGAAGAAAAGTTGATGCAACTGCTCATGGGGCTCAATGAGTCTTATAAAACGGTGAGATCTAACATATTGATGATGTCTCCATTATCTAATGTGAGGCAAGCTTATTCATTACTTGTACAAGAAGAGATGCAGCAACAGGTAACCTCTAAACCTACTGAGAATTTCTCGATTGCATCAGCAGTGCAGAAGAAAACAACATATTCAAAATTCGCCAAGGACAAATCGTGTGAACACTGCAATAAAAGTGGTCATACAATCAATGAGTGTCGAATTCTTAAGTTTCATTGTAAGTTTTGTGATAGAAGGGGACATACAGAAGATCGGTGTCGACAGAAAAATAATTCTACAAGGACAAGACAAGTCAATCAACACAATCATCGTGGATACCGATCATCTGCAAATATGGCCGATGTTTCACAGTTGAATACAGAAGTGCAGTCACCTAATTCCATTCCAAATTTTTCTTCTGAGCAATTACGACAGATATCCAAGCCTTATCTGCAATCAATCAAAACCCTTCTAGTAATTCTGACAATCACATCAATGTTGCAGGTTTGTTTCCCATATCTACATTATCTGTTAACTCTGCGAGTTCTAATTCATGGATTCTCGATAGTGGAGCTACGGATCATATAGTATCAAAATCTTCTGTTATGACTGATCCAAAGGCTGCCATCATGTCTACAATAAATTTGCCTAATGGAGAGACAGCACGTGTGTCACATACTGGCAATATTTTTCATAGCCCTAACCTTAAGTTAAACAACGTTTTATGTGTGCCTTCATTCAATTTAAACCTAATGTCGATCAGCAAACTTACCAATAACTTGAAATGTTATGTCACCTTCTATCCTGATTCTTGTGTTATG
>NW_019272240.1:24103-26963 GCF_002738345.1 Cucurbita maxima
GATCGACATACACTCTTCAACTTGAGGGGGAGTATTAAGAGGATATTTTGGAGATATATTAGTTAGAATATATGTGACAGCAATTTGATCTTTTGAAGGACAAGTTGGGTGTGATCGACATACACTCTTCAACTTGAGGGGGAGTATTAAGAGGATATTTTGGAGATATATTAGTTAGAATATATGTGAGATATTTAGGGAGTTCTTAGTATAAATTTGATTAATCGTGTATTTTATAATATTTACAAGATTTAGTTAGTTATATATATTTTTTCTATTTTTAAGTATTAGTTGATAGTTTGTATCTATTTCAACGTGGTAAACCTGAATGAAGATCATACACTTTTCCAATTCTATTTTCTATTTCTATTTCTTAACATATTTCTTATTATATCGCGGTTAGCACAATTTTAAATCACGTCTACTAGAGATATGTTTAAAGACTCTTATAAGTTGTACTTCATTCTCCTCTCCAACCAATGCGGGATCGAGGGTGTGCGTTCAGATCCCACTTCTGACAACTCAAATAAAGGTAAAATAAAAATACATTAGCTTATCATTATTGAAATCAATTGAACACATTAGAGATTTAAAATGGCCACGACATGGTTTTTCAAGCTTCTACAAAAGTTAGTATTGTTCAAGTTTACTCTTACGCTCGAATCTCAAGGACACTCTGATTTTTTGTACTACCTAAGTGCATAGCAAATGATGAGTTGTGAGCCTTTGTCAATATCTCGTTTCTTAATTCCCCCACCATTGGAATACATAACCTCCTTAATTCCTTCATTACTGGAATACATTGGCGTCCTTGACATAACTGTCCTTCATCTTAGGATTTAGAGAAACTGTCCACTGGGTCCTCTATTCACTGACTCATAATGACCTATATTAAAAAAAATCAGATTCGGAAAGGTCAAAAATGTAAAGGTTTGTGTTAAAATTGTCAAATCGAGCCAAATATATCGTTTTTTAGCCTAGAATTATGAGAAGCTGAGCCGAAGGGGCTGGTGTATGCAGTAGTGACCTTGTTGTTGAGGGATATTCACACATGAGCAGGTCACGAAGTGGGTCGAGGCACAAGTCTTGAATGTTCATGTGGGCACACAGGTTTGTGTAGTGGATAATTGGTTGGGTCGTGTTCTGCATATTTTTTGGTTTGAATGTGGGTTTTTGGGCCAAGCACAAAGGAACCAGACTATTGGACTAGTTGCTAGTGAGTATCTGATTGCATTGTTGGGCTGAAGCTTTGTATTTTATGTTACTAGATCAAACTAGGTATGGGGTTGCTTGGCTATGATGAGGTTGCAGGTATTCGAGTTTGGGTCCGACTAGGTGGACTTCATCTTATCGACACCTCACCTCGATTAGGGTTTCCTGTGGGTTTTGGGTTGTGAGTTGGATCTCGGGTCGGACTTCGTCTCCCTCACCCCGATTACTAGAGAATTTTTCGGTGACTCTCTCTCTCTCCTCAGTCACGTCATTTCGACGTCCTTTTTCCTCCTCTTTCCTCCATTTTGAGTCTCCTTCTCCCCCTAATCCCGTTTATGGGGATTGTTTGGTTCGTAAGGGCCTAAACTCTCAAATCTTAGAGGGTTCGAAAATCCAACGTTCTGACTTCCTTACCTCGAGCCTAAAATTTTATTCGACTTTGCTCCACGACTTCTGTTTGGCGCTTTCGACTAAGGATACCAGTTTTTAACCCTGTTTGAGATGAGTACGATCATTGTTTCAAATAACTAAAATATTATAAGAAAAATTATAGGTTTACTTATTCATAGTAGCTAAACGTGGTCGTTTGATCTGTGCTAATTCAGTGTGCTAACGAATAGTAGGTTAGCTTTGGTGGGTTTAGTTTTAACTTGGAGGTTAGTGAGAAGGAAAAACATTAAGGATACGGAGAAGGTGTTCGAAAGAGGAGAGAGTTTTGATACAATTTGGATTGGGAAAAGTAGAATGTCTTCTACTTTAATGGTGAGAATACGACCAGCTCTTGAAAATAATCACCTCTTCCTTGGTTCTTTTTCTTCTTAATTGTTAGGACGTTTTCTTCATTGTGTGGAATGTGTAATGAGAGAAAGAACGTTAAAACAAACGATATAATCGGTAGAATTTTTTACTCTTGAAGTGTAAAGTTGTCGAAACGATTCTTTTATTAACTTCTCTAGGTCGTATTAAAAGAGAAATAAATACTACTGTTGATGATCTCATGGATAAACATCGAGACCAAAAATTAAGAGTTATTGGGCTCTCGATCATGGCTACAACAAGCTTGGGTACCATATTTAAGAATGGTAGGATATCAAATCAAAGCGAAGCCCTTATAATGAACTTAATATTGTACGAGCCAATTTGCAACATATGAATGATTAAAATGCTAAATTTTTTTATTGATCACATTGGGTCAAAATTTTAGAGAAAGGTAAAAAAATGTATTTGATTTTGAATTTTTTTTTTCAAAAGCTTTGAAAATTTTAATGTGATAGTGAATATAAGTAAAAATGTTGATTAGTTTAATGTGTTAGGTTTTAATTAAAATGCAATCACATACAATCGTGGTGCGACCTATCTTTTCATAAGACATCATGACTTTATTCTCTACTTCAAGTTCGAGTAAAGTTTGATGTGTAGTACTTCTCTATTCACACCACATATACATACATGGACCCACTAAGTGAGCTCATATACATACCACTGGGTCTGACTGTAGGTTAGTGTACACCCACATTGTCAGAAGCCACAAAGGCAAATGAGCATGCATAATATCATCGTGTACAAAATAAGGAAGTGTACACATGTGTACTAATCATAACAACTAAGTATCTCGATACATGTGACATGCAAAATGCATGAGGTCTCA
>NW_019272240.1:27950-36566 GCF_002738345.1 Cucurbita maxima
CTTAAACTGATTGCAAGGTTGCCTTCAGTTTACTCGTGGTACTACACACATACCCATTGACTCATGTAGTTTTATGAATGCGTCCAACTTTAGTAGTTTTGTCATAATATCTACAACTTGTTCTTGTGTGACACAATGCTTCAGCTCAATAACTCCATCTCTGGTCAAATCACGCAAGAAATGAAACCAAACATCAATGTGTTTACTACGTCCATGCATGATTGGATTCGTGGATAGCTTAATAGTGTAACTGTTATCAAATAACATAGTTTTTCATAAACTCTCCTCATCCACACCCCATGACAAGCACAAGAGGCGGCTGCCACAGATTCTGCTTCAGTAGTAACAAATTAACTACAAGTTATTTTTTTGAGACCAAGACACAACTCCATCACTGAGTAAGAACACATAACTAGAAGTGTTTTTCCTGCCTTATATATTTCCTTCATAATCACTGTCAGTATATGCTATCAACTCTCCATTACCCCTTTTCCAATAAAAAACTCTCAAATTTACAGTACCTTTTAAGTATCTCAACACTCTTTTTGTAGCTTGCAAATGCAACTCTGTTGAATTTGCCATAAATTTACTAATGAGAGACACTGCATACATTAAATCCAACCTTGTTGCTATTAGATACATTAAATTCATCCTTTGTTAGTCTAACTGCAGGAACAACATGGTTTTTCAAACTATTAGTCCAAAACTTCTTTTGCATACTTTCTCTAACTAATATAAATGTCTTCAAGATTTTGTAAAATCTCTACCCCTAGAAAATATTTCTTTTTTCCCAAATCTATCAATTCAAATTGAAGTTTCATAAAATTCTTGAACTTAACAAACATGCTCTCATCATTACTAGTAAAAACTAGATCGTCAACATATAGACTAAAAATCAAAATTTTACCTCTATCTCCTGTTTGTATGAATAATGTAAGGTAACAGTTGCACCTCTCAAATCCTTCTTTGATAAAGTGTTCTTAAAGTCAACTAAATCATGCACGTAGGACTTCTTTAAGACCATATATTGTCTTCTTCAATTTGTATACCTTGTATTCTTGACTTTTTTTCTCATAACCTTGTGGTTGCTCGAAAGACGGCTTCTTTTAACTCTCCATAAAAGAAAGCATTTTTCACGTCAAGCTGATACACATTCCAACTATTCCGAGCTGTTAAAGCAATTATCATTCGAATACTATCCCACCTAGCCACAGGTGCAAATGCCTTGGTATAGTCTATACTATGTTGTCCTGCATAACTTTTTGCTACAAACGTAGCCTTATACTGTCAACTTCCCCATTTTCGTTGAGTTGGATTTTGAAAACCCACTTTACTCCAATCTTCTTCATTCCTCTAGGAAAATCTGTCAACTCCCAAGTCTCATTTCGTTCGATGGCTTCTATCTCCAAGTCCATTGTAGCTCACCATTTTGAACTTTGAACAACTTCTTCAAAGGTAGTCGAATCTGTAGTTGAGGATAATAGAACTAAATTGTTGTGCTCAGCTTCTTCAGAAAATTCTCCCTTGCTCACATAATCTCCATCCATAATGGTGCTCCTTTATTCCTCACTTTGGGTGTGCTTTCTTCAGATGTTGAAAATTTTGATTTAGATGGCTCATTGGAAGATATATTAGCTTCCCCTTCTTCTTCTTCTACTATCACCTCCTCTTCAGATTCTTCCCCACTTTGATCATGTTCGCTTCCTTCTATATTACTATTTTTCCAATCGTGGGTATCAAGTCTAACTTCTTCGTTATTTTTACCCCAATTCCAACATTTGTTTTCTTCAAAAATCACCTCTCTGCTTGCAATTATCTTGTTGGCCATAAATGTACTAATGAGAGACACTGCATAAATTAAATCCAACCTTGTTGCAATTAGATACATTCAATTAATCCTTTGTTAGTCTAACTGCACGAACAACATGATTTTTCAAACTATTAGTCCAAAACTTCTTTTGCATACTTTCTCTAACTAATATAAATGTCTTCAAGATTTTCTAAAATCTCTACCCCCAACTTCTTTTGCATACTTTCTCTAACTAATATAAATGTCTTCAAGATTTTCTAAAATCTCTACCCCCTGAAAATATTTCATTTTTTCCAAATTCCGTCATTTCAAATTGAAGTTTCATAAAATTCTTGAACTTAACAAACATGCTCTCATCATTACTAGTAAAAACTAGATCGTCAACATATAGACTAACAATCAAAATTTTACCTCTATCTCCTGTTTGTATGAATAAAGTAAGGTCACAGTTGCACCTCTCAAATCCTTCTTCGATAAAGTGTTCTTAAAGTCGACTAAATCATGCACGTAGGGCTTCTTTAAGACCATATAATGTCATCATCAATTTGTATAACTTGTATTCTTGACATTTTTTCTCATAACCTTGTGGTTGCTCGAAAGACGGCTTCTTTTAAATCTCCATAAAAGAAAGCACTTTTCACGTCAAGCTGATACGCGTTCCCACTATTCCGGGCTGCTAAAGCAATTATCATTCGAATACTATCCCACCTAGCCACAGGTGCAAATGCCTTGGAATAGTCTATACCATGTTGTCGTGCATAACTTTTTGCTACAAACGTAGCCTTATACTGTCAACTTCCCCATTTTCGTTGAGTTGGATTTTGAAAACCCACTTTACTCCAATCTTCTTCATTCCACTAGGAAAATCTGTCAACTCCCAAGTCTCATTTCGTTCGATGGCTTCTATTTCCAAGTCCATTGTAGCTCACCATTTTGAACTTTGAACAGCTTCTTCAAAGGTAGTCGAATCTGTAGTTGAGGATAATAGAACTAAATTGTTGTTCTCAGCTTCTTCAGAAAATTCTCCCTTGCTCACATAATCTCCATCCATAATGGTGCGCTTCTATTCCTCACTTCGGGTGTGCTTTCTTCAGATGTTGAAAAATTTGATTTAGATGGCTCATTGAAAGATATATTAGCTTCCCCTTCTTCTTCTTCTACTATCACCGCCTCTTCAGATTCTTCCCAACTTTGATCATGTTCGCTTCCTTCTATATTACTATCTTTCCATTCGTGGGTATCAAGTCTAACTTTGTCGTTATTTTTACCCCAATTCCAACATTTGTTTTCTTCAAAAATCACCTCTCTACTTGCAATTATCTTCTTGGCCATGAATTTACAAATGAGAGACACTGCATACAATAAATCCAACCTTGTTGCAATTAGATACATTAAATTCATCCGGTGTGAGTCTAACCGCAGGAACAACATGGTTTTTCAAACTATTAGTCCAAAACATCTTTTGCATACTTTCTCTAACTAATATAAATGTCTTCCAGATTTTCTAAAATCTCTACCCCTAAAAAATATTTCATTTTTTCCCAAATCTGTCATTTCAAATTGAAGTTTCATAAAATTCTTGAACTTAACAAACATGCTCTCATCATTACTAGTAAAAACTAGATCGTCAACATATAGTCTAACAATCAAAATTTTACCTCTATCTCCTGTTTGTATGAATAAATAGGTCACAGTTGCACCTCTCAAATCCTTCTTCGATAAATTGTTCTTAAAGTCGACTAAATCATGCACGTAGGGCTTCTTTAAGACCATATAATGTCTTCATCAATTTGTATACCTTGTATTCTTGACATTTTTTCTCATAACCTTGTGGTTGCTCGAAAGTTGGCTTCTTTTAACTCTCCATAAAAGAAAGCCCTTTTCACGTCAAGCTGATATGTGTTCCCACTATTCCGGGCTGCTAAAGCAATTATCATTCGAATACTATCCCACCTAGCCACAGTGCAAATGCCTTGGAATAGTCTATACCATGTTGTCGTGCATAACTTTTTGCTACAAACGTAGCCTTATACTGTCAACTTCCCCATTTTCGTTGAGTTTGATTTTGAAAACCCACTTTACTCCAATCTTCTTCATTCCTCTAGGAAAATCTGTCAACTCCCAAGTCTCATTTCGTTCGATGGCTTCTATCTCCAAGTCCATTGTAACTCACCATTTTGAACTTTGAACAGCTTCTTCAAAGGTAGTCGAATCTGTAGTTGAGGTTAATAGAACTAAATTGTCGGGCTCAGCTTCTTTAGAAAATTCTCCCTTGCTCGCATAATCTCCATCCATAATGGTGCTCTTCTATTCCTCACTTCGGGTGTGCTTTCTTCAGATGTTGAAAAATTTAATTTAGATGGCTCATTGGAAGATATATTAGCTTCCCCTTCTTCTTCGNCTTCAGATTCTTCCTCACTTTGATCATGTTCGCTTCCTTCTATATTACTATCTTTCCATTCGTGGGTATCAAGTCTAACTTCTTTGTTATTTTTACCCCAATTCCAACATTTGTTTTCTGCAAAAAAATCACCTCTCTGCTTGCAATTATCTTCTTGGACACTAAATCATAGAGTCTATATGTTTTAGACTCTTCACTCATCCCTAGTAGCACACACTGAAATTTTTTTATCATCTAACTTCTTTTTCTTATCGTCTGATACATGAACACGGTCAATGTATCCAAAAACTCAAAAATAATTTGTATTAGGTTTTGTGCCACTCCAAGCCTCCTCTGAAGTCATATTTTTCACTACCACTGTAAGACTTCTATTGAGCATGTGCAATGTCCAGTTTACTGCTTCTGGCCACAAATTCTTTGGAACTTTTTCTCTGATAATATACTTCTAATCATGTTCATGATTGTTCTATTCTTGCGCTCTGCTAGACTTGCTATACTATTTTATTGGTGAGTGTAGCTGCAGTTTTCTACTGATACCATTAATTTTGCAACAACTATTGAACTCGTGAGAGGTGTACTCTCCATCTCTATCTATGGGTAGACAACGAACAAAATCTCCAATCTCTTTATCAACAAGATTTTTTTCAGCAAGAAAATATATTCACACATTGCGACGGTAATCATCAATAAAACTTATAAAATACCTCTTATTACTGTTGGAAATAGTTTTGATGGATTCACAGACGTCTGCATGTACCAGCTACAGCCTTTGTCTTGTTCTCCATAAACTTCTCTTTGGAAATGCATCCCTATGTTGCTTTCCCACCATGCAATCAATGCATATTTTAGACGATGTTTTCAACTGGGGTAACTCTCTAACCATTTGTTTATGTTGCAATGTTCTCAAACCTTTGAAACATAGATGCCCATATCTGCGGTGCCAAATATGAATGTTATCTTCTATAATTGTTTGGAAGCAAGTGGCGGTTTGCCGCATGAGTCTTGCAAGTAATATGAACATTTTATTTGCAGACATTGTTGTTTGCAGAATAAGTCCCTTATTGGGAAGATAGAATTTGCATCTCCATGCTATATAAAAATAGATACCCCTCTTTGTTGCAATTATCCAAGACTTAATAGATTGTTTTTAAACTTGGGTATATAAAAACCATCAGTGATTACCTTAACGCCAACAATTTGCAATCTAATGTTATCTTTTCCTAACACTGCCATCTTGAAATTATTTCAAGCTTCACAGATTGTCGGAACTCCTTGTCAAAATCTGAGAACCATTCCTTGTTTGAACACAAATGATTGCTACACCTCGAATCAAGGAACCAAACATCTTCCCTCCTAAATTGATTGAGCTCAACATAGGATATCAGCAACATTTCTCTTCATCCCCAAGTTCATTATAATTGACTTCTTTTTCCAATTGAGAACACTCATATCTAAAGTGTTCTAACTGATGACATTTATAACACTCAACTGTACTTTTGTTGAATGAATGTCTACATCTTTCTCTTCCTCTACCTTTTCCTTGAAAAGCTTCGTGAGCTCGATCACCTCCTCTTCCATTTAATCTATAATCGTATGTCACCTTTAGTTTTTGTTCATCACTTACTCATTCATTGACTGTTAAAGTGTCTAAGTTATTAGACTCTTCAATAAAACATATAATATAGTAAAATCTTGAGATGATTGATCTTAAGATTTTTTCAATAATCACTATTTGTTTCATGTTTCGCAATGAATTTTCATCTTGTTTACAATGGTGAGACTTCAAGCAAAATATGCACAAACACTCTCACCTTCTTTCATCTGTAAGACTTCAAACTTTTTCGTAAGAGCTTAGAGTTGTGCTCTTTTGACTCTTGTGGAACCCTGATACTTCTACTTCATAGAGTCTCAAATTTGTTTTGCAGCATCTCTATTAAGATTGTTCCCATAGTAGTTCGATCAATGGCTTAAAACAAAATAATTCTTGACCTTCAAGTCTTTCAACTCAGGGTATGCAATTGTGTTTGTTGTGCTTCGATAATCTCTTCTCCTTTGGCTACGATGGGATTCCGGTCTCCACCAAGGACCAATATTCCTTTCAACGAAGAAAGTTTCCATAAGCATAAGACCAATGATCATAGTGGCCATCAAACTTAGGAATTGTTGGTAGAACGAAATTGGTTTCAGCTGCCATATTTTGAATCTCTTTCAACTCACTATTCAAGAAAAAAGGCTGAAGTTTCTTCTTCTCACAATTCCCTTCCAGGCGATCGGAAAATAAAGAAATAGTTAATATATTCAAGATAATTACGTATTTACAAAATACCGTCTCAATTCATCCTATTTCATCAGATCCGGGATGTGATATGGTTCCGAAGGATGAACTAGATATGAACAGTTCCAATAAGATTTCATTCTTGAACAAAAATCCATTTATTTATTTATTTCATCTATTCCATGACCGGAACAGGAGGGGATACACGTTACACCACGATTTTGAATCAGAAGAGAGATTTCAAGAAATGGAAGATCTATTCACTCTATCAATAACCGAGCTGGATCTGGTGTATCATAAGGGATTTGCCTTTTCTATTGATTCCTACGGATTGGATCAAAAACAATTCTTGAATTAGGTCTTGCATTGTAGCTTTGATACCAAATGTTGTATACACACAAACTAAAACTCTGAAATCAATTGTGTTATCAAACAAATCAACTTGGACTTTTATAGGCTTACAAACTAACAAATTTAGGAAGAATAAAATTAGCAACTCAAAAAATAAGAAATTCAAACCCCCACTAATAAATTAATTTAGTTGTCCTCACATTCCTACAAATGTACATCCTAATTAAATGGTAGCTACTTCAACCCTAAAGAAAAGGTCTAGTATGACCATTTTTAATAATCTACGTCTTGAAAATCTATATTTTATTTACATGTCCTTAGAATGCGAGTTGAGATTCTCAACCTAACTCACATTGGAGAATAACTTTCGTTGTTTTTTCTTTTCTCACTATTAACTTTGTATTTATTAGAGATTGTATTAACAAGTTGAGAATAACCCCACTAAGTAATTGTTTGGATCTAAATAGTCATTGATATATTAATAAGTAGCACATGGATTTCATTATTGTCTTCTTTTTATTAAAATAGGGTAAACACAAATAATTTGATTTTTTTACTTCCAAATGTTACCTAGAATATTCAAATAAACTGTTAAAAAATATGGATAGGGAAAAACTTATTAAATAAGTATCTTTTTCTAACGTTAAATTTGTTTCAAAATAACCTTTTTGTGAACTCTATTAAAGTGAGATGAAAATTAGTGAAGAAGAATGGTTGAATAATTATACAAGAAGAATGGTTGAATAATTATACAAATGTTCTAATAAATTAATTGATTTTATTCCGTTGAAACCCTATCAAATACAAAACTAAAAACAAAGACAAATCATTTTCAAAATTTAGAGATCTATAAGAAACAAATAAGATACTATTATTCTTTTTAAAGTTCATAGATTTATGACGAACAAATCTTGAAAAATTTGTGGTCCCATGGTCTAGTGGTTAGGACATTGGACTTTGAATCCAGTAACTCGAGTTCAAATCTCGGTGGGACCTTTGCTATATTTCTCTACTCAAAAGTAAAAGTCACATGCATAATAGATATAAAATTAAAACTTTGATTAATAAATATAAAACTCAACTTTACATTTATTAAAGAAATTGATTTTAATGTGTTAGAAACTCTATTAGATATATATAAAGTATTTATGTAATATAAAACTCAACTTTACCTTTATTAAAGTAATTGATTTTAATGTGTTGAAACTCTATTAGATATATATAAAGTAATTAACTTGACATTATATATTGTTTAGAGATGATATAAAGTTGAAAGTGTATAAAAATATTATCTATTTTAGAAATTTATAAGAAACAAATTTTATGAAGATGTATGGTCCCATGGGCTTTCGATACAAAAATGAATTTGATCCTTATTAAAAAAAGCTGAATTTTGTTTCCTTAGGTAACTTTATCTATGACGTATTAACTCCCAATTTCTTCATTAAAAGCCCTCAACTTAATCTTCTAAAGCTAAAGAAAGGCTCAATTTTGAAGAAAATGGATTGTAAGTAAGACTTTGATCCTTACTCCCAAATTTTAAACGAAAATAATTTTCTTCAATTGGACTTACTAAGTCTTGTTTGAAGGTGTTAATATAACACATGCGGAAGCAATTTGGATCTTAGGCACTTTTACAGTAAATAACTAGCATGTTCATAAGTATTAAAACTTAATGAGTTTGAATACTAACCTTTTCTAGTTTAAATTCCTCTTTCCTCACGAACCGGTTTCGAACCACCACTAGTGTCTTCTCCACTATTCTCCGGCCTTAGAACG